>NW_020837985.1:15239675-15249275 GCF_003676395.1 Aethalodelphis obliquidens | reverse complement strand
AGGGCGGGGAGAGAGACAGAGAGACAGAGAGAGAGACAGAGGGGGGGAGAGAGAGAGGGAGAGAGGGAGAGAGGGAGAGAGGGAGAGGGAGAGAAAGAGAGAAAGAGAGAGAGGGAGAGAGAGAGGGAGAGAGAGGGAGGGAGAGAGGGAGGGAGAGAGGGAGAGAGAGGGAGAGAGGGAGAGGGGGAAGGGAGAGAGAGAGAGAGAGGGAGGGAGAGAGGGAGGGAGGGAGAGAGAGAGGGAGAGAGGGAGGGAGAGGGGGAGAGGGAGAGAGGGAGAGAGAGAGAGAGAGAGGGAGAGAGGGAGGGAGGGGGGAGGGAGAGAGAGGGAGAGAGGGAGGGAGAAAGAGAGGGAGGGAGAGAGAGAGAGGGAGAGAGGGAAGGGAGAGAGAGAGAGAGGGAGGGAGAGAGAGAGGGAGAGAAGAGGCTGCAAGACAAAGCAGAGAAGGGAGAGTGGGAAGAAAGAAAAGGCCTGAGGGCTTTGCCACCAATAACGTCTCCACAAAGGCGTGCTATAAACGTAGGCATACATTTACCATCATGCTCCTCAAATGAGTGCACATTTAGGCCAGCAGCAGGCACTCAGCCTGCACTGTATCGCACTGAAGTAAACACACCGCACTGTCTATTTAACTGATTCAGCTCAAGGGCTGGTTCCCAACAGCACACCATAGATGCTGATGGTGACAGTGATGGGAAGAAAGAAGAAAAGTTTCTAACAGGGGCCAGTCCTGGGTGCTCCAGCCTGGGCTCTCCTTTGGGCAGCTTCATTCCCGAAATGATCCGTCTGTCCCCCTACCCGGGCCTGACTATCCAAGGTGGTCAATCGCAAGAGAGACGAGGGGGTGGCAAGGCCCCAGGCGGGGTACACACACTCCCAGGGATCCTCGTGGAGGCAGGGGCCTCTCCCTCATCACTCCTGGATTTCAGTCCCCGGGCTTTGGGGCCGTGGCCACTGTGGAACCGGGAGCTGGCTAGGGAGCAGGTTGCTTTAAACACCTGAAGATGCAGACGAGCAGCTGCAGGGTGATCTGCTGGATCTGACAGTTAAGCCGCTGCTGCCAGGCCCGCCGGCAGGCTCGGCCCTCGTTCAGGTCTGTGCTGGCGCAGAGGTGAGCGAGGTCCAGCTCACGGTGCATCTGAAGGCTCTGGACCCTGGGAAGGAGCAGAGAGACACTGACCACGGCCCAGCCCGTATCACGCGACTGACTGCTGCCTACCGGTCAGAGAGAATCCTCCGGGAAGAGGGAAGTTAACACTCTCAGGACACTCAGACTCCCTATCGATAACTGGGGCGGGGAGGGTGTCATTACAAATACATCCCTATTGGGAGTTTATTCACCTCCCAGCACAAACGGCTCATTAGTGCAGGATTCACGAAGGCCTCGTCTTTGGACCACGCACGTCTTTACACAAGCTGAGTGTTCTGTCCTCCTTTGCAGGCACCTGCCCTTCCACGACGGCCAAAGGGTTTCCAGTGGGTCTGGGAGGGACGGCGCAGCTTCCCTGCCCAGGCAGGCTCGGGGGGCACGAGGCACGGCCACTTACTTGTCTGGAGGTTCTCAGGGACGGGGGCTCACAGCGGTTTTCATCACACAGGATCCTGGCCTCCCCAACACTGCCCAAGGCTGCACTTTTTTTTTTTTTTTGCGGTACGCGGGCCTCTCACCACTGCGGCCTCTCCCGTTGCAGAGCACAGGCTCCAGACGCGCAGGCTCAGCGGCCATGGCTCACGGGCCCAGCCGCTCCACGGCATGTGGGATCTTCCCAGACCGGGGCACGAACCCGTGTCCCCTGCATCGGCAGGCGGACTCTCAACCACTGCGCCACCAGGGAAGCCCCCAAGGCTGCACTTTTACATGAGACTTTGGACACCAAGGAGCAAGTCTGAGGCTTTAAATATGCAAAGTAAACCCACCCAACAGTATCCAAAGGTCAGGTGGGGCAGAGGGGACCCGGCGGTCACACACTCTGATCATGATGAGGAAGACAGCGCGGCAGTGGGCGGCCAGGCACAGGGGCGTCTCAGGGAAGAAGGGCGCTGCTGCCCCTTGTCTCTCCCGGCCAATACCGAGTGTGGGTGCTCGTCACCCCAGGCCCCGTGGGGAGACCCACTGCCACAGCCCAGATCACGGTCCCAGAGCCCTTCACAGACGAGCCTCCGACCACGCACGGGTTAGTTCACATTTATACAGCGCCCCCCACGGTGAGCCTGAGACTCCACGTCCCACTGTCTGGGGCCCTGGCCAAGCGAGACTCCAACCCCCAGGCATGTTCTAGAATTCTAACAATAACACGAGGGCAGAGGTAAGATCCCATCTCACTGGGGATGCGCCACCCAAGCACACTCTTGAGAAGCTGCGCCCAGCGCTGGCAAACACCAGTCCTGGAAAGTCACCCTCTGCAAGTCCGGGGACTGGGGACTGCGCTTATCAGAAAGTGACTGGATGATGAGGAATGTGGGCTTCACCTTCGGAGTTCACGCAGGGTGACACTCCCACCCGGACCCCTGGCTGGGCCCCCTGAGCACCGCCCGCCAGCCACGCAGGACTCCACACCCCGAGCCTGGACTCAGCTTGGGGAGTTTTATAAATTTTTTGAAGACGGAAGGAACAATAATGAAGATGGCACTCCCATGTACTTTGTACAAACCATCCAGATAGAAGAAATCATTGATACCAAGGTGTTATAGGCTGAATTGTGTCCCCCCAAATTCCTAGGTTGGAGTCCTAACCCCCAGCACCTCAGAGTGTGACTGTGTTTGGAGACGGGGCCTTTAAGGAGGTCATTAAGTTAAAATGAGGTCACAAGGGTGGAGCTAATCCAATATGACTGGTGTCCTTATAAGAGGAGATTGGAACACGGACACCCACAGAGAGACGACCACGTGAGGACACAGGGAGAAGACAGTCATCTACACACCAAAAAGAGAGGCCTCAGGAGGAACCAACTCTGCCAACACCATGATCTCGGACTTCCAGCCTCCAGGACTGGGAGACAATAAACGTCTGTTGCTTAGGTGGTGTTTGTTACAGCAGCGCTCGCTGAGATAAGAGGCAGAAATGAGAACAGCCAAGTCAGGGAGCCAACACAGAACCACCCGTTCCTTCCCCTCCACTCAGGCCTCAGCTCCTCCCGCATCCGACCTCCAGCAGACAAAGCAGACAAAGTAAAGGGGAACAGTCGGCACTGATAAAAGACGGGCTGCGTCACCAGCTCCCGCGTCACCAGAGCACCAGAGTCCAGCTACTTGACGACAGCCGGGAGCACCTGCTGCACTAGCCCCCGCCCCACACCCTCCATGGGTCCCACCACGAGCTGCACGCCAGGCCTGCCTCAAGTCCACACACGAGCCGGAGGACTAAAAGCAGGGTCTCTCCCACCACCATTTGATTAGATTCCAAAGGGGGAAACGTCCTCCGCAGGTCCACCTGAGGGAGCCCTGGCTCTGCCCCGACCCACCTGCCCCAGATGCACGTTCTTCCCAGCGTAAATAGTAATCACACCTCCTTTCACCCCCCGTGAAAGAAGTATGCGGGGCAGTCCCCGTCAGGCCTCTGTGATCACCACAGAGGCCGCAGGGCCTGCAGAGCCTACAACGATTATTATCTGCCCTTTTTGGAAAAATTTTGTCTTGCCTGATCTCGGCCAATGAAGTGTAGTCATAGAGATGGAAAAACCACAAAGAGCCACAAAACAGGTATGAAAAAATAAGAGAACTAAGAGAGCACTGGGTAGGGGGGTGGGGGGGTGAAAGGGGAAGACAGCTTCCTGCCCAGGGAAGGACGGCGGGTCATGGCCGTCAGGGGCCCCCGACTGACAATGCCATGGGGCAGACGCCACATCTGTTTGCCCATTATATACATACTCTGCCCAATGCATTGGATACATATCTGGTGAGTGGATGAATGAATGAATGAAGGAATGAAGGACAGAGAAGGAACTTCAGAGATCACAGGCACAGAAGAGGGTCGAGAGGTGTCCCGCGGGTGTGACCGTCCCCTGGCCTGGGGGCCATCGTTAGTATTTAGACAAGATTGGAATGAAGACAAATGACTTTTATTTTAAAATATTCACAAACAATTTCCAAGCTACTAAATATTACATAAACCATTTGTTAATATAAGATTGGAAGAGATACTTGAAATTGGCAAGTATGAACCTGAACAAGATTTTTCCAAATACCTACTATTTCCCCCCTTACCTCTGAATAAACGTCTGTGCCGCCAGGAGAGGGATGTCAGGAACGTCAACGTCCTCATCGTTAGAGAAGGTGATGCTCCCAGTGTCGATGTTTATCAGAATTAAACCATCGGCTTCCTATAAAATAAGTTTGTAAAGATCGAGTAAGAATCTGAATTTGTTTACATCTTTGAAAACACAAAGATACACTTTGCATTCACCAAGATCGTGTCATCGATAATTAAATTCTCGTATCTAATACGCACACAAAGCCTTATATTATCTACCAGAAAAATGCGGCGTATACCGTGAGTTAGGTTAACAAGCTAATTTGATTAAAAATGCCTCTTTGAGTCAAGATTCCAACATACGAGGTCAGGCCTTCACCCACCCTTGTGCAAACACTCCATGTACCACTTCAGGGAGCCTGGAGAGAACATTCCAGAGCCCCAGTGGGAGCACTCCGACATTCAACACTCAGGGTGCCCGCTGAGTGGCCCAGCCAGCTCTGCACCCCACCTGCCCCAGGACCAGAGCACAGGCGGGTCCTGGGCTCAGGGATCCCACACACTTAAGAGTTCTTGAGATGTGTGGACGGCTTACTTGTTAAATCTTATCTGTGAAAAAACACACAAATAATGAGTCACACTCCGGAGTTCTACACTTCAACTGTCCCGGGAACAGGACGCCAGAATCCTCCCCAGCTTTCATGCTGGGCCGGCCACTCAACACGCGTTTCATGGCACGTGAAATAGGCACAAACACGTCTCCCAGAGCAGAGGCTAAACCAGCAGGGGACAGGCCGCGCTCGTGAGCACGAACACGGAGCTTTCACAAGGACCCCTTCCGAGCTCCCAGCACATCGAGAAGACATACAAACCCCAAAACACTTTCAGTCAAGACCTGCTGCTTTGCCCTAAAAACCACCCAGAACAGGTAAACCACTAAAACGACTTCCTTTGTGACTGCGGACTGGAATCAAGTAAATATGTCTGCAAGTTTCCCTCCTAAAGGGGCTGAAACAAGACAGTTTTTCCCCTAATGACTAAAAAAAGAAACACAATTTTGAACTACAAAGTATGCCTATTTTTTCCTCATTTGCGAGGGTGACGTTTTTCCATTCCTTCCATGAGGTCTGAATGGCCTTTTCCCACAGTGTCTGTCCCCTGGTGAATCATAGGTTCTGCCAACAACACAGACGTCCCGGCTCCGCCCCAGGAGGGACGCTGGGCTTGGCCAGGATTTGCTCTAAAACGCCGGGAAAAAAATGGATGGTGGCTGAGGACAAAGAGGGGTGCACGGCATCCCTTCCACTCTTCTCTCAGCTTTTGCGTACACTTAAGAAATTTTCAAAATAAAGTTAAACAACACTGTAAATCAACTATACTCTAATAAAGATTTAAAAATAATAAAATAAGAAGTTAAATGAGAACCTACCCCGTACCAACTACCAATAAACGCAAGGATAAGTGCTGCACATCGCGAGTCACTGGGGAAACGCACAGCAAAACTACCCAGAAGGAGGATGAGAATCAAAAAGACAGAAGACAAGCATTGGGAGGAAGTGTGGAGATCGAGCTCGCCCTCTGCTGGAGGGAAGGTGTCTGGGGCAGCAGCGGGGAACGACAGTCTGGACATTTCTCAAATGGTTAAACACAGCGCTAGCACCTGACCCGGAAACTCCTCTCCTAGGTACGTACCAAGGTAAATAAACGCGTGTCCACACAAAAACTTGTACATGAGTGTCCACAGCTGCATTATTCACAGCTGTGGTCCAAACAACCCCAAATGCTCTCAACTCCCGAATGGATAAACAACTGTGGCCTCTTCATTCAAGGGAATCCTACTCGGCAATAAAAATAACGTGCTGCTACACGGATGAACCTCAAAAAACATGCCGCTAAGTGAAAGAAGACAGTCATAAAAGACCACGCATTGAATGATTCCATTTACGTAAAATCCACGTATACACAACAGGCAACTCCACAGAGACAGAAAGTAGATGCTGGTCGCCAGTGTCTGGGGGGTTGGGGGATGACTGCTAACACATGCAGGGTTTCTTTGTGGGCTGACCAAAGAGTCTAAAATGAGTTGTCACAGCTCTACCAAGTTCCTAAAGCCACTGAGTTGTACAGTTAAGTCCAGGAAACTCTGTGGTATGCAAATTATATCTGAAAAAAAGCTGTTTTAAGAAAACCCAACCTGCTCTTCCTGCTGGCGATGTCACAGTTTATCACAAACCTGTGGCATGAGCTCCCCTTCGAAATGCACCCCACCAGCACAGCAGTAAAAACAGCTGCTGCATTTTAAGCACTTACCGTACGCCAGCCTGCTCTATGGGCCCCTTGACGCTGCTATGATGATGTGGCTGGCACACTCCCTGTCCTTTCACAACCAGGCCTAACACCCCGACACAGGTCAGCCCCCAAGCTGAATCCAGTAAACGGCCACTGGACCCAGCAAGGCCCACGGACCCCTTGGACACGGAGCAATACACTGCATGCACCTGCACTCTTCTAGGAAGCAGGCCCACGGTTTTAATGAACAACAGAGGCTTAATCAAAAAAGGGAAAATGGAAAATATGGAGTGATAACAATGGTGGCTCCCATCCATGAAGCCCAGTCACCTGCCAGGCAGGACAGGGGACATTCCTCAGCCAGAGCCCTGGGAGGCCGAGGCCATGCCCACTTCCCAGATGAGGAGACTGAGGCTTAGCAAAGGCCAGTAAGTCACTCAGGGTCGCAGAACTAGTAAGCAGCAGAGGTGAGACTTGAAATCGGTTCCCTCGACTCCAACACCTGCCCTCACCTCCCTGAAAACCCTGGAAGCCACCAGAGATGTCGTGAATTTAAGTAGCCTGAGAAGTGGCATCAGGGTGTGGCCTTGAGGACAAGGAGGCAGCACTAGCGCCCTGTGATGGAGTGACCGCGGGCCTCTGCGCCCCCCACACCGCAGGGCACCTCCCAGCAGCTTCCCACGCGTCCCCGCAAAGCACCCACGTGACTTAATGCTCTGAATCCAGCGGCGGGTGCCTAACCTTGCTGACTTCTTCAAAGTGGTCCAGGTGGCAGCCCATGAGAAAGGACGTGGGCGCCATGACGAAGTCCAACATCTGCCGCGACAGGATGGGGACGAAGGTGTGCTGCCACTGCAGGGGGTGCAGGTAGGCCATGAAGCACTCAGCCACGAGCGTCAGCAGAGCCCAGCTGGACGAGAAGAACACGACGTGCTGCTCCGTCAGAAGGCACGTTAGGATCTGGGGAAGCAACAACACCGCGAGCAAGCCTGAAACACTGCGAGGGCGCCACCCAACGAGGCCGGGCGCGCGGCAGCTTCCACCCTGCCGTCCCCACTCCACTTGCCAGGACCAAAGCCACCTGACCCCAGAAAAGTGCTGCCTGCAAACAGCGTGCTCTGTGGTGAATGTCGGCTTTAAGCAGAAAGATAAGTGTTCTGAGTAGTTTTGATGCCCCATTAAGCCAGTCAGCGTGAGATGCTCACAGGTGTGGAAGGACGCGCACCTGTAGCACCTTCTCAGGTCTGAAGCGCAGTAAGGGCAGGTGAAGGTCCAGGTCGATGAGGGGGCTTTCGGGGTCTGCTCTCGAGGGAAATACGATCTGTAGTGGTTTCATGTTCAATACCTGCAATGACCAATTTCCATCATTAGCTCAGGGAGCTGCTCCCGGAGGAGACTGAAGGCGGTGAAATTCACCATTGTGGCTCAGAAAGCGTCTGAGCTAGAAAACACGTCTGGAGACTCATGCTGTCACCTGCAACGTCACAGAGAAACAAAACAGTCTAGAGATGATAAACAGAACTGCCAGGAATGTTTCATAATGAATTGAGGACTTAATGTCTTTTTCAGCCAAACTCCCTTAAACTCTTTAATTAATTAGGAAACAGTTCCTTGACGAAACAAAGATAAACGGCCTCCAGAGATCCGTCCCAACGAGCACGAACTCAGAATCCATCGCGTTCAAACTAACCTTAACCAGCATGCACTGTTCTCGGTTACTACTTATTAGGTATTCGCTTATATTTTCAATTTAACAGTCAAAGCTCCTTAAAGACACGGAATTCACAAAAAAATGTTAACGGCACTTTATTTTTCTAAATGAGGGTATTTAAAAATGACACTTCAAATGCAAACCCCACGTTCACAGGACGCCTATTACGTGTTATAGGTCGAGGCAGACGTGAAGGAGGGAGGTGCGGTCCCTCCAAGAAGGCGGCGCTGGGAACAGCAGGGTTAAGCCTCCCCTGGCCTCACACACAGGGGAGGCACTCTGCAAGGGCTCTTCCACGAGCACATGGAGGGGTCTGAGCAAGAGCAGAGCTCCAGGGAAATAGAACAGAAAGAAGCGATCGAACCTGATGACAGAGAGGCTTCCTCTAGGAAAGGCGTGAAAGGATGAGAAATGGAGGGCAGCAGGGTACCAGGTCAAGAAAAAGGGCTACAGGACAAAATGCTCACTATTCACACTTTCTTCCAGTCACCTTAGCCACTATTCTATTTTCACGTTAAAAAACAAAACAGGTCTTCCCTGGTGCTGCAGTGGTTGAGAGTCCGCCTGCCAATGCAGGGGCTGCAGGTTCGTGCCCCGGTCCGGGAGGATCCCATATGTCGCGGAGCGGCTGGGCCTGTGAGCCATAGCCGCTAAGCCTGCGCGTCCGGAGCCTGTGCTCCGCAACGGGAGAGGCCACAACAGTGAGAGGCCCGCGTACCGCAAAAACAAAACAAAACAACAAAAAACAAGAAAAGAGACTGTCATTTTTGACAGTTGGGACATTTGCAAGTGCCTCCAACCAATACTTGGGGCCTCTTCGCTTTCTTGTTCCCAGTTTGGCTACAGAAGCAAGACGTTAAAAATAAGGTGGATTCACTTATGGGACTGATGTGTTTGTTTTAAAGCAAAACAAAACAAAACAAAGCAGAGTTAAGCATTCCAAGCTGTGATGAATTATTAACAACTATAAAGTCTATAATGAAAAACTCTCCTCAGTATTTCAAAAAGGAAACGTGAATGGATAAAGAAGATGTAGTACATATACACAATGGAATATTACTCAGCCATAAAAAAGAAAGAAATAACGCCATTTGCAGCAACATGGGTGGACCTAGAGATTGTTGTACTGAGTGAAGTAGGTCAGACAGAGAAAGACAAATATCATATGATATCGCTTATATGTGGAATCTAAAAAATATGGTGCGGGGCTTCCCTGGTGGCACAGTGGTTGGGAGTCCGCCTGCCGATGCAGGGGACACGGGTTCGTGCCCCGGTCCGGGAAGATCCCACATGCCGCGGAGCAGCTGGGCCCGTGAGCCATGGCCTCTGAGCCTGCGCATCCGGAGCCTGTGCTCTGCAACGGGAGAGGCCACAACAGTGAGAGGCCCGCGTACCGCAAAAAAAAAAAAAA
>NW_020837985.1:15136892-15239575 GCF_003676395.1 Aethalodelphis obliquidens | reverse complement strand
CAAAAAAAAAAAAAAAAAAAAAAAAAAAAAAGTGGTGCAAATGAACTTTGTAAAAACAGAAACAGAGTCACAGAGTTGGGAAACAAACTTATGGTTACCAGGGGAAAGCGGGAGGTGGGGAGGGATAAATTGGGAGATTGGGATGGACATATACACACTACTATATATAACACACATGACTAATAAGGACCTACCGCATAGCACAGGGAACTCTACTCAATACTCTGTAATGACCTATGCGGGAAAAGGATCTAAAAGACTGGGTATATGTATATGTATAACTGATTCACTTTGCTGTACACCTGAAACTAATACAACATTGTGAATTAACTATACTCTAATAAAAATTTTTAAAAAAATAAAAATAAAAAATGACCAAATCAAAAAAAAGGAAATGTGTCAGGCAGACACCCAGTTAAAGATAAGAACCAGGGCTTCCCTGGTGGCGCAGTGGTTAAGAATCCGCCTGCCAACGCAGGGGACATGGGTTCGAGCCTTGGTCCAGGAAGATCCCACATGGCACGGAGCAACTAAGCCCACGCGCCACAACTACTGAGCCCGCGTGTTGCAACTACTGAAGCCCACGCACCTACAGCCCATGCTCTGCAACAGGAGAGCCCACCGCACCACAATGAAGAGTAGCCCCTGCTCGCCGCAACTAGAGAAAGCCTGCACGCAGCAACGAAGACCCAACGCAGCCAAAAAAAAAGATAAGAACCAACCACATACGTGAGTCACTCTACCAGCAACATTGCTACTGCAACGTTTCAGGTGCTGTGCTAGCAACTTCACAGCACTCAATACTCAAGCTGTCTGAGGTGGGTTCTGTTATTCTCCCCACTTTACAGATGAATAAACTGAAGAAGGAGAGAGATTTTAGGTAAATACTTTGTAAATTTCAACTTGATGGGAGCCCCAGAAAAACAACAGGCTTCCACACACAAAGCAACATAGAAAGTGACTTGGGAATAGTAAGAAGAAAAACGTGTGTGTTTCACTGGACACACCCAATTATGCCCATCATTTGAAAAGCAAGTAACATCCCAACTTCTAAAGGGCAGAGATCAAAGCAAAGCAGGCCCGGGGACACAGGGTGCACCTAGAGCCTTTGCTCCCCTCAGGCCAGTGGTCCAGGTGGTCAGAGAAAGGGCTGGGTCCTCACCTCCTCACTCCCCACACTGTGGGGCCTCCCACCTCCTCCCATCAGTACAGGTGAGAGCTGACCCCACCCAGAATTAACAGGAAACGGCAGCTCGGGGCCCATGCACACTATTCAAGACGCAAGGTGCACAGCTCATGACCATTACCTACGACAACCTCTAACCTGACGTTGGTTTGCGGTAGGTTCTGGAAAACACTGCTGAATCAGCTCCTGTGTCAGATGAAATTGGCCTAAACTGACCTCTTGGATTTCTTCACAACCATAAACACCCACAGCACTCCCTGAAACAAATGATGACCGTTATAGCAACTTGGACCCGAGAGCTAATTAGACTTGTTAGTGGAGGATCCCAATGACAAGTCTGATCCAAACTCAGCCCACTGGGACAAACCATGAGCGCCAACATGCAGACCCGATAGAATGAGCACTGCTGGCCGATGCTGAATCATTCTCTCATTCATTCACTGAACAGCGCTCCACGGGACAGCAGCTAAGCGCTGGACACAGTAGTAAGTCCTGGAAATGCAGTTCTGAACGTGGCCTCTGTCCTCATGCAGCTCAGAGTCTGATGGACATTAAACAAAAAACACGCACACACAAGCCCTAACCGCAGGCGTGCTGAACTCTGCAGAAGAGTGGGCTGCTGTGAGAGAGATGGTGTGGGAGATGCTGCTCCGGAGAACTGATGTCTGAGCCAGGCCTGAGAAAGGAGCAGGAGCTGGAGGGGGAAAATGGAGAGAGTGGTACTTCCGGGAAGAGCACATGCAAGGGCCCTGTGGCAGCATCTGTTCTCACTGTAGCTGGAGAACAGTGAGCAAGGGGGTGAGTGGAGCTGGACAGGGCTGAATGGTGACACAGGGGCCAGGGATGCAGGTCTGGGTGAAGGCGACGAGTGAGAAAACAAGTGAGGCGTTTTAAGCACAAAAGGAAAGTCCAGTTTATAGATTTTAATGCCCTCTCCAGCCACAGTGCAAAAGCATGAACTGATAAAAGGTCAAGAATGGAAATGGACAGACCAGTGCCTCCCTAAGTCGTGTAGGTGGGAGAAGCTGGTGGCCCAGAACAGGGGTGGCAGTGGAAGTGTGTAAACTGGAAACAGCTACTGGAGACAGACTGATAGGGTGGACGTGGGACAAAAAGGCATCGAGAACGTCCCCAGTAAACTTTCCCACTGGGGGTGGTAGAAATGGAGGAACCAAATGTTAATTAATCCAAGATTCCAAAGCTCGTGCGTTACAGAAAACTCGTGTAAGTACTGTTTATACGTTGCTTCTGTTCAAAGGTAGAATACAAGGAATCACAGTGAACTGTAAACCTGTTCCTAACTCAGGGAATTCGGTTCACTGCTGCAGCAGGTCCTCAATGAGCACGTGTTGAGTTTCTAGAATAAGAATGCAAACTTTGATGATTTCACTGCACAAAAAAACCAGTTATCCACAAAATAAAGATGAGTGCCTGGCACGGAAATCCATCAACTGTTCCCCACAAAGGCTTCTGGGAGTGGGACCAAGGTAGACAGGCATCCTGCCCTGCCTCGGGCCGGGAATGCAGTTGGTAGGGTGTCCCCCCACAGCAGACTGCTGGGTTTAGGATAATAGTAAATATATACACTTTAAGTTCATAATCACAAATATCCTAATAAATTATTTTTTCAACTGTCCATAATAATCAAAATATAGGAAAACAAGATTTATATGTATAATCTTCCAGAGGGGATGAATACAGTGAAACTGACTTGACATTTACTGTACATTTCAAGACGTTTATTTAATAGATATCTGTTTTTTTAAAAGGAAGCATCCCACAATTAAATGAGTTTGGAAATCGCCGAGTCAAACAGGTTTCATCACACAGCTTAGCTGTCTGACATGTTACTCAACCAAAGGGGAATGAGGTCTTTCTCTAACTTTCCTTAACCCTGAAACCTCCCATTAAAAATAGGCAATAACATTTGAGAACAGTGTTTCACAGAACTCAGTTTAGGAAACGCTTCTCTATCAATTAAATAACAGAATGGCACTGTGAATAACAACGACAAAAAAAAAAAAACTAGTTACTTTTTACTAACCACACTGGACAGGAGAAAACATTAACGAGTTAAATATAATACCCGATATTCCAGACAAAAAAACAAAAGGGAAATTTGTAATTTAAGTAAATTTTGTGTTTTCTGAATAGCAAGTAATTAACATGTTAACCACTAAAGGGGCCTATTACTAGCTCAACATCTATTTATCATGAGCCACTCAGCAAAACTCAGGCCTAAATATTTGACTTTAGACCGATAAATTTTATTTTTAAATTTTTAGAAAATAAATTTTCTAATTTATTTCTAGTTTTCTGACCTTTGGAAACAGTGTATAAAATGCTTCTGTAAGGAACTTGAGAAGCATAATTTAAACAAAGCTAGAACTTAAAATCATTTAAAACATTTCAACCATCTTCATCGATGTGGTACATATCTACAATGGAATACTACTCAGCCATAAAAAAGAACAAAATAATGCCATCTGCAGCAACATGGATGGACCTAGAGATTATCATACTAAGTGAAGTAAGTCAGAAAGACAAAGACAAATACCATGTGATATCGCTTACGTATGGAATCTAAACTACGGCACAAATGAACCTATGTATGAAACTGAAACAGAATCACAGACACAGAACAGACTGGTGGTTGCCAAGGGGAAAGGGGTTGGGGGAGGGATGGGTTGGGAGTTTGGGGTTAGCAGATACAAACTGTTATATATAGAACGGATAAACAACGAGGTCCTACTGTATAGCACAGAGAACTATATTCGATATCCTATGATAAACTGTAATGGAAAAAAATATTTTAAAAAATGTATATATATGTATAACTGAATCACTTTGCTGTACAGCAGTAATTAACACAACATTGTAAATCAACCGTACATCAATTAAAAACAAACGAATAAACCATCTTCATCATATTACTTTTACAATTTGCAAGGAAAAAACAAGACAATTCCGGATTTAATTACCAAATGGAGTGGTCCAGGAGGTGGGCTAGGTATTAAAGACAGTTTTGCAGCAAAATCTTTTATATGATTGTCAACTTCGAAATCTTTACAGATCTTCAGATGAGTCAATAAACTGAAATCAAAAAAAAAAAATCAAATCACCAAATAAATCTGCGAATCCAATGGTCATCCGCTGCATTGCTAATCAAGGCTGAAATCTCTGTGTCAGGAGTTCCGGGAGTTTACACCAACAGGAGAAAGATGTGGGCGTGAGACCGCAGAAGCCTGGCTGCCCAGGGCGGGGGGCGTCTGGAAGGGGCACAGGCAAGCTTTTCAGGGAGTGTGTGCAGCTCACCAGGAGAGGCAGTCCTTGAGGGCGTTGTAATAGGGGAATCTGGAAACCACACACACGGCAAAGGGCACGAAGCAGCCGGCCGCGCTCCGGCCCAGACCTGACGCCTCCCAGCGCATCTTGCCGTTGTAGAAACAGTACTCGTCCTGGAGAGAAAGCAACAGCGCGTCACCTGCCGACCCCGGCAAATCCCAGTCTCCACTGTCGATGGTGCCGGCCTCTCCAGACAGAAAGGACACTGGACAGGGGCTGGACAGCTGTCCTCAGCACGGCTGGCCACTCCCACCCGTTTCACTGCCACGTGCGAGCGAGCTCCAGCCTCTCCACCAACACCGACGGGGCCCCGTGGGGAGCTCGCTCTGTCTGAGTGAGGTGCTGGGGTTACAGAGATGGGAAGACAGGTCCCTGCCCTGGAGAAGCTCGCCGCCTTCAGTGAGAAGGAACCATGGTTAGAACACAGTGAGACACAAGAAGGGGCTCTGCTTAAAGAGTGAAAAGGCAATATTCAAGAGGGCCTGGGAGCCAGGTGGGCATCACGGGCCAGAGGAGAGAGCAGGAGGTGCCTCGGCCCGTGATGGGGGGACCTCAGGCGGAAAAGAATACAGCAGTGGGGTTTCAGAAGGCACAGCTCTCTGCACAGCTTACCAGGGGCACAATGTGGCGGCCCCACCACATATGCGGGAAAAAGCGTGATCTGAAAAGAGACACGCACCCCAATGTTCTTAGCCGCACTATTTACAGTAGTCAGGACATGGAAGCAACCTAAGTGTCCACTGACAGGTGAATGGATAAAGACGTGGTGGTACATGTATACAACGGAATACTATTCAGCCATAAAAAGAATAAAATAAGGCCATTTGCAGCAACATGGATGGACCTAGAGATTGTCATACTAAGTGAAGTAAGTCAGAGACACAAAGACAAATACCACGTGATACCCCTTATATGCGGAACCTAAAAAGATGAGACAAATGAGCTTATTTACAAAACAGAAACAGCCTCACAGACATAGAAAACAAACTTATGGTTACCAAATAGGAAAGCAGGGAAGGGATAAATTAGGAGTTTGGGATTAAAGTATACACACTACTATATATAAAACTCATAACCAACAAGGACCTACTGTATAGCACAGATATTCAACACCTCGTAAAAACCTATAAAAGAATCTGAAAAAGGAATATATATGTATAAATATGTATAACTGAATCACTTTGCTGTACGCTGAAACCGACACAACATTGTAAACCAACTGTATTTCAATAAAAATTTTAAAACTACATTAAAAACATATGTTGGGCGCCCAGGTCCTCTGGGGCTGAAGTAGGCGGCCAGTCACCCTGTACCTTATGGTCCATCACGTCCCCTACAGACTCCCCAAGGCCAGCTGGTTCACACACAGGGCCCTGCCCAGAAAACACTCCCCAAACGCGTGATGACTGAGTCACCCTCTCAAAACCTCAGCCCAGGTACCTGTCACACGTGAAAGGTGAAAACAACCCAAAGGTCCACCAGCTGAGGAACAGAGAAGCAGACCGTGGTTTACACACACCGTGTAAACACACTCAGCTACTCAGCTACACACACATCACTCAGCTACTGAAAGGAGTGAAGCGCTGACACGGGCTCCAATGCGGACGAACTCTGAAAACATCGCGCTAAGTGAGAGCAACCAGATACAAAAGGACGCGTAGAGTATGATTCCACTTATATGAAATGTCCAGAATGGGCAAACCCACAGAAGCAGAAAGCAGATGAAGGATGGCCGGGGGCCCGGGGGCAGCAGGGCCTGGGGAGGCATCGCTGATGAGACAACTCCGCCTTTTGGGGTGACGAACATGTTTTGGAACTAGACAGTGGTGATGGCGGCACAACACTGTGAATGTACTTAATGCCACTGAATCGTACATTTTTTAATGGCTAAAATGGTGATTGTCATATTATGTGTATTTCACTGCAAAAGAAAAAACCCCACAGCCTAGACCCAGTTTCAGAGGGAAGCTGGGGGAATCACGTACGTGCAGGGGTCGGTAGTACTGGGCCACCACACCGTAGGTTCTATTGCCGCAGACATCAGTCAGCACCAGAAAGTGGACACAGTCCTCCTTGGGCTCAGAGGCCACACACACGCCCCCTGCAGGCAGAAAAAAGAAAGAAGGAACCTCATTCTGGCCATGTGGCATCCACCATGAGGCCTGGGCTACCCATAAGCGACAGGATACGTCCCTCTCTGTCTGCTGTGGCACTCTGATGGCCAGATGCGCTAATCCTTCAGGCCGTGCACCACCTGCCTCGATCCCTCCCCCTCAGCAGCAATTTCTTTGCTGGCACTCTGTGCTCTGAAGACTTTGTGACAGATCATGGGAACAGGCCCCCAGACAGACCCTTCAGGGCACACCTGGTGTGGTAGCTATTTCCTGAGCCCAGTGGGGAAGGGGGTGTCCCAGCCTATCCAGGAGAGCAGGAAATTGCATCAATGTCTCTGCGGAGCCTCCAGACAAGTCCTTCTGTCAAGCCCTTAGTCTGAGTTTTCTACACCAGGCACCTGAACATCTCTCAGTGAGAGAAATGCAGCCGGAACAAAGCCCGCTCATCAGCAGGAACTGGCCAGTCTGGGAAAAGGCCGGCCCGTGCGCACCTGGGAAGCAGAGCTGCGGCAGGGCGAGCAGGTCCACGCCGTTGGGGATGCCCACGTCCTCGGGGTCCTGGCCCTTCGAGGGGTGGCCCTCGAAGGGGTGGCCCTTCGAGGGCTCCGCCTTGGGCCTCTCTCTCTTCTTCCGGAAGGAGCGCCTCCTGGTCTTACCCAGCGTCACACAGTTCACGCCGGCCGGCTGACTGTCCTCCTTAGTGACAAACGGAGGCACGAAGACCGACAGGACCTCCGGATCCAGAGAAGACAGGCTCTTGACTTCCTTTTTCTGGGCGACCTAAAGCAGGTGGAAATAAGAGTCACCGCAGCGGTGCCAGCCTTGCTCTGTCTGACCCTCCTGTTGTAGCAAACCCCCGGTGAGTTCTTTTTTTTTTTTTTTTTTAAGAAAGTTGTCAGGCTTTATTATTATTATTATTTTTTTACATCTTTATTGGAGTACATCACGTGCCTGGCTTTTCCCACCAGCAGCTCGAGATGGTAAGGAACTGCTTTTAGGAAATCTCAGGCCCTACACTCAGCGGGTGACGGACCCCCTCAGAGCCTGGTCCTTCAGCTGCTAACAGGGACGCCATGACTGGCCCCTTGGCTCCAAGGCTCGGTTCAGGGCCGGCACTGCGATGGAGACCTGGGTTCAGATCCCAGCGCTGTGGGAACCATGGCAGCAAATTACTTGGTCCCTCTGAGCTTCCCTTTCAAGAGGCGAGTGCAGGGACTCACAGGTCAAGTGCTCAGCCCCCGTGGGCCCCCAGGAGGCCCCCTGCCCCATCCCCTCAGAGGCTGGTGGGGACGGCGAGCCCCAAGAAGGGCTCTGCATCTTGTCAAACCCACACGGGCATGTTTGCCAACACGTGCCCGCCTCGCCAACTGGGCCACCACGCACATTAGTTCTGTCACCTCCGGCCTGGGAGGACACGAGGAGGAGTGAGGAAGGGCCTGATGGACACAGAGAGCCACGTCCTCCTGCCAGACCGTCCCAGCATCCGTAAAAGGGGCTGCTTAGCCTCGTTCTTTTTTTTTTTTTTCTTTTTTGTGATGCGCGGGCCTCTCACTGTCGTGGCCTCTTCCGTTGCGGAGCACAGGCTCCGGACGCACAGGCTCAGCGGCTATGGCTCACGGGCCCAGCCGCTCCGCAGCACGTGGGATCTTCCCGGACCAGGGCACGAACCCGTGTCCCCTGCATCGGCAGGCGGACGCTCAACCACTGCGCCACAGGGAAGCCCTTAGCCTCAGTTCTTTTAAACTTCAACCTGGTCCAAGATTTTTTTTAACCTTTTCTCTTTTCCTTCTTCCCCAAATATCATAGGTCACCTTCTCTCTCTTTTGCTTTCTAGTGAGTTAGGACTAAACAAACACTGGTGCCAGGCTGATTTCAGATCTTCCAAGGAAGGTATTGATATTATGAACTGCAGTCTGTCCACGAGCAGGAAGGGCTGCCAAGCCAGGTAAAGACAGAAAAGAGCAAAGCAGGATTGTCTGGGTGTAAAAGATACAGAAGGTAAGAGGTGGCCGTCACGGTGGGGAGTGGGTAACCTAGGGTCTTTGAGGACCCTAGAAATGGCATCAGGAAGAACACCACCGTCACCAGAGAAATGTGGCCTTGGCTGGCAGAAAAGGAAGAGCAGCATCAACATTTTGGTAAGAATCAGGGGCACCAACAGGGGACTATTACACTTCAAAGCATATCTACAATGACAGCATTTTCAGTCAGTAGATACACTCTAAACTCAATACGCTATTTTTATGCAATTCAGATAACGGTTTCTTTATATTTGGGGGAAAAAGTTAATGCCAGCAGGAACCAACACCAAACATGGGAAATCCCTACTGCTGTGTAATTTAAAAACCTTTTGTGTATCATGCACGAAAGGAATCCTTTTCTTTACTTGTATGAAACCTCTTCTAAAACTTTCCTATCAAAGTCCAGCAGTTCGGACCTAATTCTCTATGAAAACGTGCTCATCTATTTCCTCCGCACGTGAGATGTTACATCCACAGAGACTGGGCGATAGCTCACGTCACTGCGGGACAGCTCTTGGTATAAATTACAGAGCAGCGAACGAGTTCCCTCACTGATCGACCCCTTTTCCTGAAACTTCCCAAGGCCGCCTCCTTTCTGCAATTTCACCTCTCCAGCCCGCTCCTTGGCAGCCCCCTGCAGACAGACCCCCAGGGCCAATCCTTGGCCCCAGTCCTGCCTCATGCAACAGCCTGCAGGGCAGTCTCTACACTCCTGTGGTTCCAGGTATGCACACAGGGACAGCTCCCAGGGTTCTGCCCCCAGGGATGGGGCCTCTGTGCCATCCCAGCTGTACCCAACTGCCTCCCAATATAGGCGGTGAGTCCCTTAAACTTAGTTTGAAAAATTAAGCCCACACTTATTTCCAAAAACTTGATCATCCACCTCTCTGCTCCTCTGTGGACAGGATGACACCACTCGGGCATTTAGAGCTGGACCGGCGCTACGGCCCCTGACTCCCCATCGGGAAACCCACATCTCGACGGCGGGTCTCTGAAGAAAGCCCAGCTGCTGCCCCATCTGCACCACGTTTGCAAACCTCTGGCTCACAGTAGGTACAGAGTCACCGTGAACTAATCTTCATGGTTGCTGCCGAGAGAACAGCCCCACCCCCTCCCACCTGGCCCGACGTCCACTCTCCCAAAGGGGGACGGGGGGGGTCCCCCATCTAAAGAGCACACATGACTCGTCCCTCACCTGCCACAACAGCAGTGGCTCCAGCTGCCCGGCGCCAGCCTCTTACCCCAGCAAACCAGCCCTGCAGACCCATCTCTGTCCCTCAGCCAGACCTAAGAAGTGTGTTTGTTTCTACACATTACCATCCTCACACATATTCCCGTGCAGGTATCACACGGTGCATGTGTCATGTGACAGGCCAACCACCTGCACTGGCTGTGCACCTGGCAGCCGGCCAGCCTGCTTGCAAAGCCAGGGCACCCAAGCCACTCACGACTGAAGCCCTCAGTCATCTCAACACATGCGCCCTTGTCACGACGCTGTGCTTCTCCCTGCCCTTCACTCTGCCTGGCACGTGCCCTGCCCCCTCCTCACCCCACCTCCTCACCAGCGACCCCCCCCAACACTCATTGGAGGGGGCGTTTCCTCACCCTGCAGCCAGGGACACACGCCTCCTCCAGCCATCACGCCTGGCTCATCATCTCCTAGAGCTTCACCATCTGGAGTCGACCTCCCCATCACCTCCTAGAGCATCGCTGCCCAGCACAGTGGTCCTACATCGCCTTCAGAATGGCGGGCTGGGCTGAGGCAGGGATGGTGTGGCCCTCCTCTCTGCAGCCCCACAGTCCGCACAGAGGATGGCTCTGAGTGGATGCCGTTCCTCCATTCCCACCCTGGCACTCGTGATGTCTTGGAGGTATGCTCAGTCCGCATGGAAAATTGGTCATTACGGTAAAGCCAATGAACTCCGTAATTCCCACTAGCTACCTTTAGTCACTGAAAGTGAGGTGGCCACAATCCAGCCAACCTGGCATTTAGCAGTTCATTACACATCTGTCTTTTTTTTTCCTCCGAAATGGAAATCCCTGTTGTCTTTTCTGATTGGATAAGCAATACAGTCTCATTTTTAAAAATTATAACAATATAGAAATAATAAAAGAAATAATGATAGAAAGGGAATGCCTTCCCCATAATCCCATGACTCAAAGGTAATGTGCTAAACAGCATGGGATACATGCTTCCTATTTTTAAAATGTATACATAAATATAACTTTTTCATAAACACAATTATATTTAAATGATTTCATTAGATTTTTTCCCCATTTAACCATACAGTGTGCTGACTCTCCTGTTGACACTTTAGCATGTCCCACTGTGTACAGTTCAGTACCACCCCTGCCCAATCCCCTTCCGATGGACAGCTGGGTTGCTCCCAAGTCTTCATCGTACTAAACAACAGGCAGCAATGAGGTCTCACCCAAATACACTTGCACACGTCTGACTCTGTAATTAGAATAAACTCCTAGGTATTTTATTCTTTTCGTTGTGATGGTAAATGGGATTGTTTCCTTAATTTCTCTTTCTGGTCTTTCATTGTTAGTGTATAAGAATGCAAGAGATTTCTGGGCATTAGTTTTGTATCCTGCGATTTTACCAAATTCATTGATTAGCTCTAGTGGTTTTCTGGTGGCAACTTTAGGAATAAACCTACCTAAGGAGGCAAAAGACCTGTACTCAGAAAACTATAAAACACTGATGAGAGAAATCAAAGATGACACAAACAGATGGAGAAATATATAGCATATTCTTGGACTGGAAGAATCAATCTTGTGAAAATGACTATACTACCCAAAGCAATCTACAGATTCAATGCAATACCTATCAAATTACCAATCGTATTCTTCACAGAATTAGAAAAAAAAATGTTACAATTTGTATAGAAACACAAAAACCCCGAATAGCCAAAGCAATCTTGAGAAAGAAAAACAGAACTGGATGAATCAGGCTCCCCATCTTCAAACAATACTACAAAGCTACAGTAATCAAGACAGTATGGTACTGGCACAAAAACAGAAAGATAGATCAATGGAACAGGATAGAGAGCCCAGAGATAAACCCACACACATATGGTCACCTTATGTTTGATAAAGGAGGCAGGAATGTACAGCGGAGAAAGGACAGCCTCTTCAATAAGTGGTACTGGGAAAACTGGACAGGTACATGTAAAAGTATGAGATTAGATCACTCCCTAACACCATACACAAAAATAAGCTCAAAATGGATTAAAGACCTAAATGTAACGCCAGAAACTATCAAACTCTTAGAGGAAAACATAGGCAGAACACTCTATGACATAAATCACAGCAAGATCCTTTCTGACCCACCTCCTAGAGAAATGGAAATAAAAACAAAAATAAACAAATGGGACCTAATGAAACTTCAAAGCTTTTGCACAGCAAAGGAAACCATAAACAAAACCAAAAGACAACCCTCAGAATGGGAGAAAATATTTGCAAATGAAGCAACTGACAAAGGATTAATCTCCAAAATTTACAAGCAGCTCATGCAGCTCAATAACAAAAAAACAAATAACCCAATCCAAAAATGGGCAGAAGACCTAAATAGACATTTCTCCAAAGAAGATATACAGATTGCCAACAAACACATGAAAGAATGCTCAACATCATTAATCATTAGAGAAATGCAAATCAAAACTACAATGAGATATCACCTCACACCAGTCAGAATGGCCATCATCAAAAAATCTAGAAACAATAAATGCTGGAGTGGGTGTGGAGAAAAGGGAACACTCTTGCACTGCTGGTGGGAATGTGAATTGGTACAGCCACTATGGAGAACAGTATGGAGGTTCCTTAAAAAACTACAAATAGAACTACCATATGACCCAGCAATCCCACTACTGGGCATATACCCTGAGAAAACCATAATTCAAAAAGAGTCATGTACCAAAATGTTCATTGCAGCTCTATTTACAATAGCCCAGGGATGGAAACAACCTAAGTGTCCATCATCAGATGAATGGATAAAGAAGATGTGGCACATATATACAATGGAATATTACTCAGCCATAAAAAGAAACGAAATTGAGCTATTTGTAGTGAGGTGGATAGACCTAGAGTCTGTCATACAGAGTGAAGTAAGTCAGAAAGAGAAAGACAAATACCATATGCTAACACATATATATGGAATTTAAGAAAAAAAAATGTCATGAAGAACCTAGGGGTAAGGCACGAATAATGACACAGACCTACTAGAGAACGGACTTGAGGATATGGGGAGGGGGAAGGGTGAGCTGGGACAAAGCGAGAGAGAGGCATGGACATATATACACTACCAAACGTAAGGCAGATAGCTAGTGGGAAGCAGCCGCATAGCACAGGGAGATCAGCTCGGTGCTTTGTGACCGCGTGGAGGGGTGGGATAGGGAGGGTGGGAGGGAGGGAGACGCAAGAGGGAAGAGATATGGGAACATATGTATATGTATAACTGATTCACTTTGTTATAAAGCAGAAACTAACACACCATTGTAAAGCAATTATATTCCAGTAAAGATGTATTAAAAAAAAAACAAAAACAAAACGACAGTATGGTACTAGGACAAAAACATAAATAGATCAGCGGTACAGGATAGAAAGCCCAGAGATAAACCCACAGACCTATGGTCACCTAATCTATGACAAAGGAGGCAAGAATATACAATGGAGAAAGGACAGCCTCTTCAATAAGTGGTGCTGGGAAAACTGGACAGCTACATGTAAAAGAATGAAATTAGAACACTACCTAACACCATACACAAAAATAAACTCGAAATGGATTAAAGACCTAAAGACCAGACACTATACAACTCTTACAGGAAAACATAGGAAAAACACTCTTTGACATAAACCACAGCAAGATCTTTTTTGACCCACATCCTAGAGTAATGAAAATAAAACCAAAAATAAACAAATGGGACCTAATGAAACTTAAAAGCTTTTGCACAGCAAAGGAAACCATAAACAGGACAAAAAGACAACCCTCAGAATGGGAGAAAATATTTGCAAATGAAGCAACGGACAAAAGATTAATCTCCAAAATATACAAACAGCTCATGGAGCTCAGTATCCAAAAAACAAACAACCCAATCAAAAAAGGGGCAGAAGACCTAAATAGAAATCTCGCCAAAGACGACATACAAATGGCCAAGAAGCATATGAAAAGATGCTCAACATCACTAATTATTGGAGAAATGCAAATCAAAACTACAATCAGGTATCACCTCACACCTTCAGAATGGCCATCATCAAAAAATCTACAAACAATAAATGCTGGAGAGGGTGTGGAGAAAAGGGAACCCTCTTGCATTGCTGGTGGGAATGTAATTTGATACAGTCACTGTGGAGAACAGTATGGAGGTTCCTTAAAAAACTACAAATAGAACTACCATATGACCCAGCAATCCCACTACTGGGCATATACCCTGAGAAAACCATAATTCAAAAGGACACATGTACCCCAATGTTCATTGCAGCGCTATTTACAATAGCCCGGAGATGGAAACAACCTAAGTGCCCATCATTGGATGAATGGATAAAGAAGATATATACACACACACACACAATGGAATATTACTCAGCCATAAAAAGGAATGAAATTGGGTCACTTGTAGAGAAGTGGATGGACCTAGAGTTTGTCATACAGAGTGAAGTAAGTCAGAAACAGAGAAATAAATATCATATTAATGCATACATATGGAATCTAGAAAAATGGTACAGATGGATGAACCTATTTCCAGGGCAGGAATAGAGACGCAGATGTAGAGAACAGACACGTGGACATGGCGGGAAGGGGAGGGTGGGACGAATTGGGAGATTAGGATTGACATATATACAGTACCATGTGTAAAATAGCTAGCTAGTGGGAACCTGATATAAAGCACAGAGAGCTCAGCTCTGTGCTCTGTGATGACCTAGATGGGTGGGATGGGGGGGGAGGTGGGAGGCAGGGGATATAGTATGCATATAGCTGATTCACTTCATTGTACAGCAGAAACTAACACAACATTGTAAAGCAATTATACTCCAATAAAAATAAAATAAAAAGAATAAACTCCTGAAAGAGCAATCCTGGGCCCCAGAGGGTTCATATGTTACTTTCTGATACATGTTGCAACTGCCCCTCACCCCGCCCCCCCACCAACCTCCCACCACCCCAAAGATGATGTCCATTTCCACAGACTCCGCCCAGGGTAGCTTCCTGCTCTTCCCTCCCAGACACTGACTTACTAAAAAGTAAAAAACCACAACACTCTAATTCATGTGAGGCATTGTTAGATGACATAATGGCATTGATCTTCACTATAGGATTGGCTGTCATTTGTGAAATAAAACAGAAATAGATTTTTAAAAAATGCTCTAGAAGAGTCCAACACAGTTGCCAGTAGCCACATGTGACTATTTAAATTAATATTAAATGAAATATAAAATCCAGTTCCTCAGTGGCACTAGCCACACTTCAAACACCCAGTAGCCGCATGTGGCCAGCTGCTACCATACTAGACGGTGGAGGTGAAGAACACTGGCTGTCCTCATCTGCAGTGTCTGTTGGACAGTGGTGCTCTAGAGATGGAAAGCCAGGATGCTCTCTCCACCCAAACACATAAAAACGTGCCTTCACCCACAAGATTTACGCCAGTGACCTACACTGTGAAAGGTGCTCTGAGTGCTTTGCCACCACCCTGTGATGGATTTGGGACGGATCCCTTCCCATCTCTGTGTTTCGTCTCCACAGCAACCAAGGAGTAGAAGGAAATGTAACTGACCACAGTAATTCACTGGGGATGGAACTGCATTTTCGAATTCTTTGTCACTAACCTCAATGAAACAAACACCACCCCATCTAAGGAATAAATAAAACATAAAGTTAGGACACTAGACTATCCTAACATCAAGCTGGCTATTTCTCATACCTCTGGGCTTCTGTTTGCATGTGTCACCAAATAGGAGTCCCTGAATCAGAGAGAAACGGTGACTTTTCAAAGTAAAATTAAAAGTTATTTAAAAGCCTTGGACATTCAAAGTAGAACTGCTATAAAAATAAAACTGAATAAATGATATCCTATGTTTCATGAATTGTAACAGTAACGTAGGTCTTACAGTGAGGCTGTTACTCCATTTCACAACACTCCTTCTTCTCCTGCTCCTTCAGCTGTTTTTCCCTCGACCCTCTGCCGAACCCCTAACAGAAGCAGAGTATAGAGTAAAGAGGATGATGGCTAAAATGCGGAGTGGCCGACTGCCCACTCGACTTGGGAAGCGTCGCAGTCTGTTTAGTTCAGGAAAGTACCACTGTAAATATTCCGGATGATTCATCCTCTTCTCATCACGGCAACGAATAGACATGCTGTGATCACCCAAGAAGCAAGATGCCCAACTGTGGAGAACACCAAAACTGAAACCAGGTCATTTCCTATCAGAAGGAAAACGAGGTAATGCCATTTGGCACGGAGAGGCAGGGAGACAACTCAACTCAATCCACAGGGTCAGAGGAGGCAGAGACCAAAGGGGGACCCAGACGTGATGGGGGTTCGCGGAGTGAGAGGGGGAGGGAAATGCAGAAATCATCGAAATTGGCCTCATACTAAAGCCAAGGCGTAGAGACCACTAAGACATTATCAGACATTTATCCGGGTTAACTTTGCAACATTTAGCTTCTCTTGGTGATGCCCAGTCAACCCTGCAGCCTTAAATACTCAAAATGGCTTTCTCTGCCTCTCCTTGCTGTCGTCTGGAACCAGATGAAAGGACCTGTCCAGATAACTAGGCAGTAGAGTCGGGAACTCTCCGAACACACCGAGCACCACCACTAACCAGAGAGAAATGATAGAGTCCCAGACATCTAGGCCAAGGGAAAGAGAGGGCCACAGACCCACTCCAAAGAAAGCCAGGGTTCCGGAACTAAGAAGAAGTGAGAACACAAGGAAGAAAAAAGGAGAATGTCCCAAGCTGCGGTCCCGGAGGAAGGGACGCGAGCCTGCCACTTTGGCTGCCAGGGTGCAGAGCGGAGCACAGGTGGAGGCGGGCTGCAAGTGTTTCACAGTGAAAAACAGCTCGTTTCATCGCATACCGACTAAATGGAGAACATATAAAGGCGGTCCTTACATCTCACCGAAAATATCCTTATGCTGTGCCTAGAACAGCACCGGCCCCTAGGAGACCGTGAATCTGTGGAATGAGTGAAATAATTTAATAGCGGACAAGGATTCGGTGCTGGAGGCCGCGGAACCCCAGGCGGCCCAGCCGCGTCTTCACCTGACCCAGGTGGGCGTCCTGAGACAGAGAAGCCGAGCGGGACGAAGCGCTTAGGAAGCGGCCCGACGGACGCGAGCTTCTCCATCACACTTCATCTTGGTGCGACTCCAGCGGTGTCACTCGAGAGGTGCTCCCGGAGGGGAGGGGAGGGGAGGGGAAGGGGCGGGAGCCCCCAGCCGGCTGCCACTCGCGACTCCACCGCGGCTGCGAGAACAGCTGCTGCTCTCGCCCCAGGAGGCTGGAGGTGGCCGGCCCGGCCGGACCTCTGCGCAACTTCCCCACCCCGCGGACGCCCGGGGCTCCATGCGCACCCGGCGGGGTGCGCTGGGCCCGACCCCGTTCCCCGGCCGCCCCGCCCGCGTCTGTGTCCCCGCCGGGCCTTACCTGCTCGGGGCCACGGAGGCTGTCCCGGGGGGCCCCCAGCAACGCGCACAGCTCCAGCAACCCCGAGGGCAGCGCCAGGTACTGCGGGGCGGCCTCCGCCATGGCTGCTCTGCGGCCGCGGCCGGCTGGGCGTACCCCGCCCGGGCGCCTCGGGCCACCCGGCCCCGAACCCGCGTCCCGGCCGCAACTTCGCCCGCCTCCCGGCCCAGCGCCCGCGCTAGCTGCAGCCGGCCTGTCCGCTGAGAGCGCCGTCCGCTGGGCGGGACGTGAGGGGCGGGGCCTGAGCGGCAGCGGGGCCTGAAAAGGCTGAACGGAGAGGGGCGGGGCCTGGCGGGGCCGGGCTCGGGGCCCGGCGCGAGGTCGTCATTTCCGAACCGGGCCGGCGGGCTCCGGCGCGTGCGCGGCGTTTGAGCGCCCAGCCCCCTCCGTCGGCCCAACCTTTCCCTGCCGGCAGCCCCCTCCTCGGCGAACCGGGGAAGAGGTGGGCGGGGTCCTCAGGTGGCCCAGGTGGGCGCCCAGCCTCCGGGGCCGAGGGTGCGGGAGTCACCTGCTCTCGCAAGCCTCCGGGCCCAACCTTGGAGGGACTAAGGCCGGGGGCGCCCCCTGGCGCCGCCGACTCCAGGAAGCCCTCCTGCGAGCAGGGCCGTGGCGTTGGCCGGTCGTGGACGGCAGGAAAGGCCGGTGGGCATAATAGCTATGCCCGGTTAACCTAAGACTGGCCAAGTCTGCTAAGAGGTTGAGTAAAGTTCAGCAGGAAACAGGGTGGGGTGGGCGCCGCTAGACTAGAACGCGGGGAGCGCAGGACTGAGGAGGGTCCGAAGATGGACAGGGTCCTTCCCCGGCCAGCTGCAGGCCTGGCCTGATCCCGGTAGACCGTGGGCCTCCCCAGCCACAGGCTGGGGCCAAGAGGCTGGTTTCCGTGCCTGGTCAGTGGCACAGAACTTGGAGGGGACGCCGGCCAGTGCTAGCTCTGCTTCCCAGCCGACGTTGGGCAGTATCTATACAACCGCGTTGGAAATGATACCAAAGGAACTTTCCTAGTTCCAATAATCTATGATTCTTTTTTTAAAATCTGAAATGCTTAATAATAATGTCAAACAATAACTACAAAGCAAGGTCAAAATGAAAGCAGGGTTGGGGGGTGTGGATCTGGAGGCCAAAGGATTCCTTCATCCTTTCCAGCCTGGTGAGGCCCCCACTGACTGCAGCCTGACTCACACGGGATCTGTGTTTCACTGTTAAGTCATCTAACGATCATGAATCACAGCTGGTTCTCACTCAGGTCTGGAGGCTGCCCAGCATCCCTGGCTCTCATAGGTGAGCCAGGACCAGTAGTTGCAACCACTGACTTCAAAAGGACAGATTTTGCTCCTAATGGTCTAGCTCTCTCCACGCTGTCCTGGTTGTTGGCAGCCTTGGCAGAGGGCAGGGTGGAGTCTGTCACCTGAGAATATGCAGTGCCCAGGAGAGAGACTCACAGATGCCACTGGAGGCTTGAGCAGCAAGGCCTTGGGCTTGCAGCGACCTGGGCTGGCGTCTGCCCCTCTGTGTGACAGCCAAGCTCCTCAACGCCCCGAGCTTCAGCTGCCTGTTTGTTCAAACACTGCCAGGTGTGGCCAGGACTCAGGAGGTAAACACTAGGCAGCTATCTCGGTGAGGACCCAGTGAGGTTCAGGCAGGAGCTGGTGTCCCTATTCCTCCGAGAGGTGCAAGGGTTTAAGGAAGGGAGCTCCAGGATTGAGGTGGAAAGTCTGGGGCCTGCTGTGGGCGGGGCTATGGAATTCCCCTTTTCTAGGCCTCAGTTTCCTCATCCTTAACACTGGAGTAGGGGCCAGGTGATCTCAGAGGGGCTCCTAGCTCCGCGCTCTTGCTTTTTAATAAGTCCCTGTTACTCATTCTGCAGGGACTTCCAAAGTGCCTGCAGTAAGATTTGCCCCACCCTTGAGAGTGCTAATGGATTGGAGATAGAAGTGCAATTAAAATCCCAGGTGGGGCTTCCCTGGTGGCGCAGTGGTTGAGAGTCCGCCTGCCGATGCAGGGAACGCGGGTTCGTGCCCGGTCCGGGAAGATCCGCGGCTGAGTCTGTGAGCCATGGCCGCTGAGCCTGCGCGTCCGGAGCCTGTGCTCCGAAGCGGGAGAGGCCACAGCAGTGAGAGGCCCGCGTACCGAAAAACAAAAAAACAAACAAAAATCCCAGGTGGTGTAAGGGTCACGTAGAGGCTGATGATGCACTTGAGGGGGAAGGGAGGAGCAGACCCTAGCTGACGAGCCCGCCGCCCAGGTGGCTGTCACTGCTGCACATTAGAGCCAGGGGAAGCAGAGCTCAGATCAGTTATGGAACCTGCTGACACGGTGCCCGCCTTGCAACAGAATTTCATGCGTAGGTTACCCCTCCCCTTCTTCCGCCTCAGCCTGTGTAATTTGTTTGCTGTTCTGTCCAGCTCTCAGGATTACTGTGCAGATCAAGTGGGAAAATAGGTATGAAAATAGTTTGTGAACCATAAAGTACTGATGCAAAAATAGGGGACGAGCACAACGTTGTGAATTTATTAAATGACACTAAACTACTTTGAAATGGTTAATTTTCTGGAATGGAATTTCGCCTCAATAAATGATTTTTTAATGGCATTTTAGAGGACTGCAGTCTATCAACACTTCTTTGGGCATTTTAGCAGGGGTTTAGGTGTTAACCAGAATTTTTTTGAAAAACATATAGGGAGCTTCATAACATTGGATTTGACAATGATTTCTTGCATCTGACATCAAAAGCACAGGCCATGAAAGAAAAGTAGATGAATTCATCAAAACTAAAAACTTTTGTTGCTACAAAGGGCATTCTGAAAAAAGTGAAAAGGCAACCTACAGAATAAGAGAAAATGTTTGCAAATCATATATCTGATAAGGGATAAATATTCCACAGCTCAACAATAACAAAACAACCCAATTAAAAAATGGACAAAGGATTGGATAGACGTTTCTCCAAAGAAGATACACAAATGGCCAAAAAGTTTTCAATAAAAACTGTGACCCCGCTCTATTTCACACATCTCCCCAGATGGTTTAGTGCCCAGGTGCACAGCTTTCTCGACACTTTTTCCTATGCTGCTTCAGAACCATCTGTGATGTGATGTAATACCTTTATATGTAGATATAAATACACAAATGCAACCAGTTTATTGAGGACTTATTGGTTGATGCGAAAGTGAAATGGTCTCCAAGTAAAAAACCTCACAGTAACAACAACAAAAGTAGGGGACAAATGTGTGGGATATTCAGCGTTCTTCTTTGTCCCTTGAAGAAGGGGAGAAAGGGTTCTGGTGGTCAGTAGCAGGGTTTGTGTCCAGATGACAGCGTGTGGGCATTATAACTGGACAGACCAGCCTTTTCTCATCCCTGCATTAAAAGTCAAACCCTGGGGTCCCAACTGAGCGCTCCAGCCCCACCTCTCCCTGGGCCCCTCCTGCACTCCTCAGACTCGTCAGCATCCCCCAGGTGTGTGGCACTTTCAGGCTTCCCTGCAGGCTGCCTGGGATGCACTTTCCCTGCTCTGGCCTGCACCTGCCCTACCCTGTCTCCTGCCCCCGTGGGAAGCAGGGCAGAACCCTCTACTCTGGTCTTCATCCTCAATTGTCTGCTGCAAATCCTGATTCCAATATTTGCTAAGTATTTGACCTTGGACAAGTTACTTCATCTCTCCGGGCCTCGGTTTCTCAACTATAAAGTGGGGATGATAATAGTACCGCTTCTCAAGTTTGTTCTGAGGGTCCAGGGTCACATAGACCACCATCGCTGGTCAGGTGCAATCAGTGTTATCTTCTACTATCATCGTTTACAGGAATTGTCTACAGGGCCTGTCCCCCGACTTGATGGCATGTAGGGACCGGGTCATGTTGACACACATACATAACACAAACATCCACACGCAGCGGGCATATGACACTGGCTCTCTGATGCAGTCTGCAGCCTTCAGATGCGCTTTATCAGGTTACAACTTTTTAAAAAACGTTTAAATTCTTTTGCCTCACAAAGATTCTGAGGTAGAGGTTAGCTGGTTCTCCACACAAAAATGTAAGCCAAAAACAAACAAACAAGCAAAAGAACCCAAAAAACTAACCTAGGGCTTCCCTGGTGGCGCAGTGGTTGAGAGTCCACCTGCTGATGCAGGGGACACGGGTTCGTGCCCCGGTCCGGGAAGATCCCACATGCCGCGGAGCGGCTGGGCCCGTGAGCCATGGTTGCTGAGCCTGCACGTCCAGAGCCTGTGCTCCGCAATGGGAGAGGCCACAACAGTGAGAGGCCCGTGTACCACAAAAAACAAACAAACAACAACAAAAAAGAAATGTAAGCCAAGCTTCAACATTTCTTGGGAAAGTACAATCACATACCTGTTAGCAAAGAAAAGCATGAGTATGAATAAACAGTTTTCTCCAGGAAATGAGGGGACCAGCATGTGGAAGGAAGAATGTTTACCACATAGAAATCAGAGGTAAACTATTCCACATCCAAGCCCCTCTAACTAGCTGTCTGACCTAGGACCTCCCTTTACCTCCCAAGCCTCAGTTTCCTCATTTCTGTTTATTGAGCACCTACTGTGTGCCTGGTCCTGTAATAAGAACTGGGAACACAAAGAATAAAATACAAAATATAGACTCCACCTACCCCCCACCTCCAACCCCACCCCACCCCCGCCGGGCTCCCAGCGCAGCAAACGTGTGTGTTCAGTGGAGGGAAGGAAGCAGAGGGTGTGTGGAATCGGGGAAGTGACCCAGGGAGACTCAGGCAAGAGGAGAACCCCTGAAACTAACCTCGAAGGGTGAAGAGGCATTTTCCGGGGAGAAAAGGCACAGAGGGCACGGCACAGCACGGCAGGCTACACAGAGGGAACAGTATGGTGTGTGCAGAGGCCCACGAACCAGCACTTGGGTCCTGTAGCCGTGGGAGCTGGTGAGAGATGTGTGTCTGGTGCCCCCTGCTCTGTCCGCACCCCTGGAACAGCACCCAGCGCATGGTGTGGGCTCCACACATGCCTGGGGTTGGTGGGCAGGGTCAGATCGGGAAAGCTGGCATCTATCCTGGGGATCCTGCCAAGTGGCGGAGGACTTTGACCAGGAAAGAAATGGGGCCAGACAGGTATGGGAGAGGGCTGACTCAGGCCCTCTTAAAATAATGCGATTGCAGTGAAGATACTTCTCCAAATTCAAATACCAACCAACTATCCCAGACCCTAATCCCTGAGAAGGTGGCCTGGAGCTAGAAAAAGGCTGAGAGAATGAGAATGAGGATGAAACGTGTGACTTCAAAAGGAAAAAGGGAAGCTAGCCCACCGCCTCGTGGGCTGTCTCAGGGGTCCTGATGGGCTGGTGGCCAAGGGGATGCCCATTCTGAAACTCAACCGCCCCCCCAAGAAGGGTCTCCCTTAAAGAAAATTCCGGGAAGAGAAGGATGGTAGAAGGTAGACCTGGGACACGCTGGCCTAGGCGCCAGGAACCTGTATACACTCCTGTGTAGGCGCCTGTGGCTGCAGAGCCGCTGTGCAGACAGGGAGGTGCCAGGTCAGGGTCCACACGGCTGGGCGGCCACGCTCCTCCTCTGGGTGAAGACAGACAGGAAGCTGTGGTCCGGCTGCTGCTGTGTGTTCGGGCTAGAGGAAGGGGACAGATGTGAGAACTGTCTTAACTCATCCGGACTGGGAATCAAGACAAATAAAAATAGAGAGCTAACAGTAAGTGGGTGGGAAAGGGGAAGTCAGGTACCAGTCCGCTCGAGGGCCCAAGAGGGAAGCCCAAGGCTATTCAAGGTTATTTCCCACCGCACCTTCTGTTCCCGATGCCCTGGAATGTGCTCTCCCCTTTTCTCCCCGGATAACTCTGACTTACCTTTCATTGGCTCAGGTACCCCCTCCTCCAGGAAGCCCTCCCTCCCTGCTTCTCGCACCCAGGCTGGGCGGCAGCCCTCCCCACCCCATCACACCTCTTGAGCCCTCATCGTGTCCCTCTGACCTTGAGGCTCTCATCCCCTGTGCCTGCTCTTGGGCTCCAACCTTGTAACCCCTCAGCTGATCCTGGCTCCAGAGCCTCAGCTCAGCCCCTCTCACGCGGGCACTTGTCCTGAGAAAGAGTCCTGCCCTGTACCCCATCCAGTGAAAGGGGCACCAGCAGTGGAGGCAGAAAGACCCAAGACCAGCCCCAGCTCCATCCTTCACTAACTGCAGGGCGATGGCAATGCAGACCCCAGAGGTTGGTGTGAGGGCAAAGGGGATCCTCGGTAAATGCCGACACCCCGCTCCACTTTGTTTCCGACTTTCCCTCCTTGGGAGCCTCTGCACGCTGCAGAGCCCGGCCAGGGCGGATGGAGGCGCGGGGCCGCCCGTAGCAATGGCGCACCGGCTGCTGATGACGCAGCTAATGGATGCTTTGTGTGCACAGGTGTGTTTCCTTATCCATCACCCCTCCAGCCCATGACCAGGTGTCACCCCATTTGGCAGATCAGGACCCGTGGCCCAGCAAGGGGAACCCCTTACCCAAGAGCACAGAGCGGTGAGTGGGGGGACGCAGATGCATTCCCCGGGTGGGGTCGGCCGCCAGCGCCCAGGCCCCTGCCTGAGGCGGACCTGCCCAAGGCCGCTGGCTCTGCAGGTGGTTCTTGCTTGGCGGTTAACAGGGCCTCCCACGCTGGAATGTTATCATTAGAAGGGATTTTCAGACCATTTGGCGAAACCCAGTCAACTCTTAACTCCCCGGGGCAGTGAAAGTTCAGAGCTGGAAACACCCGCTTCCCGTCAAAAGAACACGTTCCGAGAGAGGAGGTTAGTCCAGGGAGGCTCTTAAAGGAGGCCGTGGAGGCCAGTCCTGAGCAGGGCCACTCCCTCCCACCAGCCCAGCAGCTTGGTCCTGAGCCCACCCACAGAGAAGTGTGCCGCCCCCAGAGGTGTCCGCTTGCCCGGCCCCACCAGGAAGTGGGGCTGGGGGCACGGGCGGCTCAGGCCGCATCACAAACGTCTCCCGGTCCCTGGAGCAGCTCAGGTCAGAGCAGCAGCTGGGCTCTCCTGTCCGTCCTCCGTCCCTCTTCGCCTCCAAACCCAAAGCCAGGCTGAGCCCAGGGTCAAGGAGGGGCAGAGGCCTGAGGCCCAGCTGCTACCCAGTCCCCTTGCTTCTCCCTCAGCTGGCCACCAACCGAGCCACCAACACCCATTTCCTGGTGTGTATGTGTGTGTGTGTGTGTGTGTGTGTGTGTGTGTGTGTGTGTGAGCCTGGGGGGGCATTGAGAGCCAGATGGTGGAGGGGGGCCAGGGCAAGGGAGGGCCCTAGACCTGAGTCTCCCCCGCCCCCATTCCCGGGCCCCCTCCCACCTGGGACCCGCTGAGACATCCTTTTCAAGCACATGGACCCCTTCCAAGAACTCCACACAGTTGTTCACGGAAGGAAGCAGCCGCTCCCACGTCTAGCAACTCCCCCCGCCCCTCCCATCACCCGGCTCCTGCGTGGACAATCGAGGGCAGTGACAGGGGCCACGGATTAATTCCTTCCAAGGGTCCAAAGGGTCCGGAAGGCCTGGGGGGAGTCGGCCGAGCGTGGGTTTGTTTAAAACCCAGTTTAAAACGCAGCGTCACTGCCTGAAACACGGCCCTCGCCCCGCGGTGGGCTCTGTTTTGGGAGCTCTTTCCCACTCCTGCACGAGTGAGACCCTGGAGAGAGAGGGATGTGCCCTGATGCCAGCCTCTCACCTGCCTCTGGGCTGGGAGGGGTCCCGCTGCTTCAGTGAATGAACAAGCCAGTCCTGTTCTTGCTGCAAAAATCACTCAGCAGCTGCTGGGAGCCCTCAGGCCAGGCCCCAGGTGGAGCGCTGGAAGCAGAGAGGAGCGGGGAGGCCCCAGTGACAGGGGTGCCACCAGGCCTGGAGCCCCACTCGGCCAGGTGTGCCTCATCCTGCTCCCACGGCCCTGGTGCATCTATCACCTCATGCCCCTCACTCGCCTGTCTCTCCAGCCTGCGAGGTGGTGAGCTCCCCGTCCTGATGCTGCACCCACGCCCGGCCCTGCCCTCGTCCCTCCTCCACTGGGTACTCGGCGCTGGGTCATTCTAGTCCTGTGCTGCCCAACTCGGAAACCAGCCAAACGAGGGCTAGTACTGCCACGGGCGGGTGTGAAGGGAGCCTGCTCTAGATTTCAAAGACAGCACGAGAGAAGAATGTAAAGTACCTCCTTACTAATTTGTACATTGATCCGTGTTGAAATGATAATATCTTAGATATGCCAAGTTAAATAAATGTTGTTTTTTTGCGGTACGGCAGGCCTCTCACTGTTGTGGCCTCTCCCGTTGCGGAGCACAGGCTCCGGACACGCAGGCTCAGCAGCCATGGCTCACGGGCCCAGCCGCTCCGCGACATGTGGGATCTTCCCAGACCGGGGCACGAACCTGTGTCCCCTGCATCGGCAGGCGGACTCTCAACCACTGCGCCACCAGGGAAGCCCGAAATAAACGTATTATTAAACTGAATGTCACCTGTTTCTTTTCACTTTGTTTAACGTAGCTGCTAAGCTTACCTCTGTGGCCGGCATGCTATTTCTCTTGCACAGCACTAGTCCGTATTTAATGAGCTTTGAAAAGGAAATCTGGAAGACAAATTCACTCATGCACTTACACTGATATTAATTGAGCAACTACTATGTGTCGGGAAGGCAGAGACAAGCCAGCCGTGTCCCTGCCCCCCGGAAACCTCCGTAGAGGGCCTGGTACCTGCCCCAGGCCACGCTCCAAGGTCCTGCGGGCGCAAGACTCAGACCCATTGCCGGGGGCGGGGGGGGGGGGCTGCTCCACACCCTGGTCCCCGAGAGTGCTGGTGGCTTGCTCAGCGTGAGTGTCAGTTATTCCTTCTCGGAGACGGGCCGGCACAGGGCAAGTTCCCTCCGCGTCTCTCCCTGCCTGAGTGGCTGTCTCATGCCACTGTGTTTCTCTAAGTCAAACAGGGTGGTTGTCTACAGGGTGAACGAGGGGCCCCTGAGCTGGGGTGGGTGACGCACCCACACAGGGCCAGCACCCAGTGGCCTCTTGGGTCATGAACCCCAATCACATCCCACCAGACATAGAAACAGGAGGAGGATTTAAAAAGAGGACATCTACAGTTTAGTATGTGCCATGAGGGTTTTCTTACAATCATTGTGAACCTATTTTTATTAAAGTCTTTATAAAGACATGTAAATGAAGGTGCCGAGTCAACGTGTAATTCTGCTCTTTCCCTTAAGGTGAAATCTTTCTTTAGACTAAAATTCGTTTATGAAAAGTAAGCTTTCCTTGAATAGACCAAGTGCGTCTCATGCTGTGATGTCTCCCCAAGTCTGTTGAATCCCCAAACTGGTCAGAAAGGCTATCTTGTCATGTTACCACGCTGGGAGCCATTGGTGATAGGTACCAAGTATAGTTTTGTACCTGCTATAGTTTTTCCAAAAGCATTTCATTCTCACGCTGATTTTTGCCACCTTACCACGAAAGCCGAGCATCCTGGCTTGTTCAGACCTGATGTATTTAACAAATGCTCAACTGATGATTCCAATTGGGGAAAAAGAAAAACCACCCAGAGAAACATAGAAACGATCTAGGCTGGAGGAAGCGCTTGGCTTCTTCACAACTTGCAAAACTTAGCAGAGCTCTTTTTTATTTATTTATTCTTCAGTCGAAGTATAGTGGATTTACAGGGCTGTGTTAATGTCTGCTGTACCGCAGACTGACTCAGTTATACACATATATGCATTCTTTTTCATATTCTTTTCCATTATGGTTTGTCATAGGATATTGAATATAGTTCCCTGTGCTCTACTGTAGGACCTTGTTACCCATCCATTCTATATGTAATAGTTTGCATCTACTAACCCCAAACTCCCAGTCCATCCCTCCCCCACCCCACCTCCCCCTTGGCAACCACAGTCTGTTTGCAGAGCCCTTTTTAAAATGCTGGTGTTTGAAGCTATATCTGCAGATGATAAGAGCACCACTTGTTGTTTTAGAATTATCTACACCTGTTATCACTGGATCCTTACCACGTTGCACCACGTAAGAGCGAATATTCCTATTGCTTTTTTTTTTTTTTTGACCTCACCACGTGGCATGTGGGATCTTAGTTCCCCAACCAGGGATCAAACCCGTGCCCCCTGCATCGGAAGCGTGGAGTCTTAACCACTGGACCGCCAGGGAAGTCCCTCAAATATCCCATTTCACGCAAGAGAAACCTGGGGCCAGCGCTGGTCAGCGTCTGACAGCTGGTGACGAGAGGGGAGAAGGTTTGCTGGTCACCTCCTCCCGTTGACACGACATCCGCTCTGGGCTGGGACCCACCTGCCCCGTCAGTCAGGCCTACTTCATAAAATGCGGGCTGGGACTGGTGGGGCGGAGCTGGGAGTCTGTGGGAGGCCCAGTGAGACCTCGGGGTGTCATGGAATGAAGGGCTGAGCTTCTGCAGCCAAAGCCTGGTCCCCCCACTCGCCACCACCTCAGCTCAGAGCATCTTTGTTACCCTGGCCTTGGGCAGGTCCTCCACCTGCCTCCTGTCCATGTTACTGGTGACCACCACCAGGTGCCTCCTTCACTAGCCTGGCCTTGTGGAACCCCTAGGCACCCAGCTCGGGCAGCCCTTGGCCTGACACTCCTGAGCCGATGCTGCAGCCCCAGGGAGCCAGCCAGGCCCCTAGCAGCAGTTTCTCCACTGGACGGCCTTGCGCTGGCAGAGGGGCTGGTCCCACTGCGGCCTCCTCCTGTGCAAATGGCCCTCAGGGCAGACCCAGCTGAGCAGGAGGCATGGGTGGGGACACCGTTGCCCCCCCCCATCTCTCCCTGTCCCTCCTCTGCCCTGGACACCCCACCCCCCCGCCACTCTCCCCAGGCAGTGCACGACTGGGTCATCATTCACTTCCCTGCTTAAGGGCTTACGCTGGCGCAGTCCCCTTAGCACAGCCTTCCAGGCCCCCACAGACTGTCTTGTTCAGTCTCAACTCCAACCCACGCCCTCCACTTGCCCCCAACCCCCACTGAACTCGAATGGCTTCAGCAGCGGCTCGTTCTCCAGGCCCTTCGATGCCACCGCTCTATCCCCACCTGCCCCACCCACACCTCCTTCCTGAAGGCGCCCCGGCTCACCTGTGCCCTGCATCCCTCGCACGCCTGCTTTGGTGTGCGACGCTGATGGCAAGATGCCAAGTCCAGGGTCCAGGGATGGCAGGCAGTCAGACATGGGGCTAAACCTTGGAGGCACAAAGATGAGCGAGGCAGGGTCTCTGCCACTGAGGGGCTCAGCTGCTGGCTCAGTCAACAGACACAGAAACACTCTGTTCCAAAATAATGTGCTAAGTGATCACGCCAGGGTGCTGCCGAACAGACAGGGGCCTCGCCAAGCAGAGGGGAGGTTCAAGGAAGTCCTCCTCGGGTACGGCTGTGTGAGCAGAGGCTGGGGGACCGCCTGTCCTGGTTCACCCACATCTAGCACCCAGAGTCCTCCTTCCCAGGAACCCCTCCATCCTAAAGGCCCGTGAGGCTCCTGAGCCCTTCCTGGCTCAGAGGCAGGACCATCGGGGGAATAGCCCGGGGACCTTGCCGAGGGCAGTTTGTATCGGCCAATTCACGGAAAAAGCCCCCAGTGAGCTCAGAGCTGTGTGTCCCGCCCCGCTTCTGCACACCCACAGGCCCATCCTTCCTGACCACACACACACAGGCCCGAGGAACTGTGAGTGCCCCATAGGGTGGGTTTCGGTGTGACCCACCTGAGACGCCAGGTTTGGGGCTTGCCGGGCGCGGTGTGTGTGTGTGTGTGGGGGGGTGGTCTTGCATGAATGCCTGAGTGAGTGAAAGAATAAATGCATGAACGAATACTTGGCTCCTCCTTTCTCTTTAAAGCTGCTTTGCAAATAAAGGATGGAGCAAAGCTGGTGGGTCATTCTTGCGTCACACGCCCCTCCCCCTACAGAAGCAAAACTTGCCCTCCTTCTATTCAGCGCAGCAGCCAGAGAGATTCTGGAGAAAGCCAAGCCAGGCCCTCCTGGCCCAGAACTGTGCGACGCTCCTGTCCCATCCAGAGCAGAAGCGGAGTCCCCAAGCCCCAGTGGCCCGGCCCCCGGTCCCTATCTGTCCTCACTCCCCTGCTCCAACCACCCTGGCCTCCTGGCTCTTCCCCAAGCCCCCCAGGCATGCTCCCACCTGGAGAGTTTGCACATGCGAATGCGGTTCCTGCGTTAGCACCGGCCTGATCCGAAATTTCAACCTCCACATCGACACACACTCCACATCCCATTTCCCTGCCGTGGTTTCCCTCCCTGGCACGTGTCCCTCTAACTCTCCAGCCATCACTCCCGTATTTTGTTGGTCACCTGTCTTCACGTCCAGAAGATCCTAAGGGCAGGAATTGGGGTTTCTGGTTCATGGCTGTATCCCCAGCGTGACAGACCCTCAATGAAAATTTTCAGGATAAAGCCTGAAGGAATCTCCTTGAATCCTCAAAATGATGCCTCCTGGAGGTCCAGGGAACCTCCAGGTTCCCTCTCGACAAGATGCTGCCGTATTTGCCTCTTGGCACTGAATGGAACCTGACCCACCAGATACTGGTTTGGGCACCCACTGCATTCCAGAGCACCCCTTCAGCCAGAGAGACCCTCAGTCGGGAGACTCGAGGGAGGGCCTGGGAGGACGGTAACCATTGGGGTTGGGAGGACGGGGATGTGGGGCATCACACGTGGCTTCCGCTCAACAGACAGGGACAGGTCACAGTCTCGGAGCCGAGGGTGGACTTTAAAATCCCGGCCTTGCCACTGCTCTGAGTCACCTGCAAACTATTTGGTTAGGGTCTCTTTTTTTTTTAAGGATCTCAAACTCTCGTTTTTGTTTGTATTTTTTAAAATTGAAGTATAGTTGCAGTACAATATTATATAAGTTCCAAGTGTGCATAATAGTGAGTCGCAATTTTTAAAGGTTATACTTCATTTATATCAATAGCTATTATAAAATATGGGCTATAAGCTAGGGTCTTTTTTCTAAATGGTGAAAATCTATATATTTAGAATGAGCCAGCTGGACTCAGATTAGATGATCCCAATTTTGGTGACATCTGAGGTATCACAGCCTAGAGCCAGCCAAACGCTTGCTCCTCTCTCCATTGGGGGCTGGCCTTGGCCACACCCTGTCACCAAGCGCCTCTGCAGCCTTGTGGCCTGGAGTCGGAGGCCTAGGCACCCACGATGAACACGGAGCGCTCTGTCTTCTCTGGGGAACTCGAGGGGGTGAGCGCTCAAGGCTGTGGCTCCTGGAGGAGCTCTTGCAAGGATGCTTGGGCTGTGAGGGTGGGTGCCCTGCGGACCTTCCCTTTCTTTGTGGCCGTGCAGCCCTTTGGAACTGCCTCCTTGGCCTTCCAAGCATTTGCGTTGGCTTTGGGGTGGCAGTGAGGAGCTTCCTTCTTTGCTTTCAGAACCATCTTCATGAAAAGGGAGTCATTTTAAAAAATCTATTTTAATGTTTTTCTGATATTCAGATAACTGTTCCTTATATTTGATTAATGATTACAGTTAATAGAGCACCATTATTTTCCAAAAGCACTCAGTGAGGAGGGTACATAAGACACTGTTGGTCTCCTGTCTAATATTCATTTTCCCTTCTTATTAGCAGAATCTTTACAAGTGTACAGTATAGTGAGTCACAATTACTGGGGATGGCAATGTGTCCAGCCAGAAAAAAGGACACTTTCCAGCCTTCTTTGAAAAGAGGAGTGAGTGAGGAGCCTTTGGGTGAGGCTTCTAGAAGGGTTCTTATGCACTGCCCTCTTTCCTCCTGCTCCCCCAGAGCTGGGATGTGATGGCTGGGTCTCTAGGTAATAAGAATGGCAGAGGGCTTCCCTGGTGGCGCAGTGGTTGAGAGTCCGCCTGCCGATGTAGGGAATGCGGGTTCGTGCCCTGGTCCGGGAAGATCCCACATGCCGCGGAGCGGCTGGGCCCGTGAGCCATGGCCACTGAGCCTGAGCGTCTGGAGCCTGCGCTCCACAGCGGGAGAGGCCACAGCAGTGAGAGGCCCGCGTACCACAACAACAACAACAAAAAAGAATGGCAGAGAGGAACGATAGAAGGCACCTGGGTCTCTGATAACTGGAGTTCTACACCAACCCTGGACTGTGTAGTTCCAGATTTTTCTAATGTGAGAGAGAGAAACAAACTTTTATCTTGCTTAAGCCACTGTTATTTGAGGTTTTGTGGTTTTTTCCTTAAATATTTACTTATTTATTTATGTATTTGGCTGCATCGGGTCTTAGTTGTGGCACGCGGGTTCTTCGTTGCAGCGTGCAGTCTTCTCTCTAGCATGCAGGCTCTCTAATTGTGACGTACGGGCTTAGTTGCTCCGCGGCCTGTGGGATCTTAGTTCCCCAACTGGGGCTCAAACCCGCATCCCCTGCATTGGAAGGCAGATTCTTAACCACTGGACCACCAGGGAAGTCCCGCTGTTTTGAGGTTTTCTGGTATGTGTTGCCTAACGTAATCCTGATGGCTGCAGAAGCTATATCCTTGTCTCCATTTCATAGAAAGCAGTATTGAGCACCTCGTGTGAACCAGTCTCCAAGCTGGGATCGTGACATATATTGTCTCAGTTCTCACAGTGACTCTCTGAGGCAGGTATCATTGTCCCAGTATATAGGGAAGGAGCTGAGTTCAGAGAGATAAGATGACTTGCCAGTAGAGAGCCAAGGCAGAACTGCAGGTCTCCCAATCCTGGTGTCCCTCCTGCTCCAGCCCAGATGCAACTTGAGGGTGAGTAGCGTTTTCTGACACCCCCACAGAAAGCCACAGTGCTGAGGGTTTGTCTGTTCACAGTGGCAACGAATCATCTATTCAGCAGTAATTTGAACTCTTTGGGACTCAGCTTCCCCATCTGTAAAGTGGGGTTGGGAGTGGGACTGGCATCAGACCCCTCCGGGTTCCCAGCTCTGGGACTGTAGCACAATTCATTCTAGGACTTTTCACCAGTTTGGTTTGGTTTGAACTCTCTCCTCTCCACAAAGGGGCAACTCCAGAAGAACTAGCTGAAGCCCAGTCCAGGCTGGGAGGGAAATTTTTCTGTAGTTTGAGAGCTTTCTGGATCAGGCAAGAGCCCCATGGAAGCAAAAGAGGAAGCGTCCTTCTGTTTACCTCCTTCTGGTGACGTCACGCTTCCTTGCTTTGTACAGAACCTGCAGGCCAGGGTCCCGCCCATCCCCTGGGAGCACCTCTGAAAGGCACACACACACAGCCCTGGCCTGCGCCCCAGAAACAGGAAACGCTGGTGTGGGGCCCGAGGTCCTCTCGTGGGGTGTTCTTTCCTCTTTAAAGCAGATCTGGCTGCCCCTGCGGATGGCTCCTGGAGCTCAGGCCCCATTAAACCATGCCTTCCGTTGGGGCGGTCCTTAGTGCCGTCAAGGGGGCAAGGCTGGGAGGCGCTGCTGATGGGTCCGGGAGGCCCTGGGGGCCTCGGAGGAACCCAGAAGGGACAGGTTCTGGCCCCAGCTTTGCACTTACAAGCTGAGTGACCCTGGGAAGGTCCCTGGCTTCTCAGGAACTGCATTTCCCATCAGGATATGGGAACAGGAGAAAGGTGTGAATCTGGTGGCCCTGGGGACTCCACGTCGGTCCTGGAGCCAACATTCAGCAGCTACCTAGCCTCGGGCGGGTCACGGCCTCAGTTTTTCCACCTGTCTAACGAGCAGGTTGAAGCAGCTTGGACCAGAGTGAAAACTGGACACAAGGAACTTGAAGCCCCCACTAGCTCTAAAAGTGTATATGTTCTTACACATTGCTGTATTTAAGATAGATAACCAACAAGGACCTACCGTATAGCACAGGGAACTCTGCTGGGTGTTACGCGGCAGCCTGGATGGGAAGGGAGTCTGGGGGAGAATGGATACATGTATACTTACGGCTGAGCCGCTTTGCTGTGCACCTGAAACTATCACAATATTGTTAACTGGCTATACTCCAATATAAAAAATACATTTAAAAAACAGTTGGCTTGCATTTAAAAAATAAATAAATAAAATAAAACAAAAGTGTACATGTTCTACCCGATTCCAGTAATTAATAAAAATCCATTTCCACTCTGCAGATACACAGCAGACACAGAATGAATGGAGGTAAGCGGGGCAAAATGCAGAATTCCACAGCAGTCGGGAGGCTGGGCGCTGAGTCAGGTATTCACTCAGCTCTTCTTATCGGGCGCCTACTGTGTGCTGGGTCTGGCTGGGCGCTGCAGATACAGAGAAGGACACAGTCTCCTCTCTCCCGATCTTACATTCTAGCGGGTGGAGGCCAACAATAAGACAAACACAGCGATGGAATAATTTCTGTTTTTGTCAAGCTCTGGGCCGCAGTGGAAAGTGACCAAGGCAGGGGACCCTTGAGTTGAAATGTAAGCAATGAGAAGAGGGCAGCCAGGATGAGATCTGGGAAGAGGGTTATTGGAGGAGGAAACTGCTGGCCAAACCAGAAGATGGGGCCGGGGTGCGAGGGTGGTTGTGTCCGGCGCGGCTGGAGAGTGGAGTGAGCAGGGAGAATGGCACCAGATGAGGTTGGGGATGAAGCGGGGCCACATGACGCAAGGCCTTACCCGTCAGCGTGGGGAGGCTGAGTTTAATCTGAGTGCAACTGGCAAAAATGGGTGGTTTTCAGCCGGAAGGTGCCGCGGGTCTGGACACGGCCTCTTCCGGTTGCTGGCCCTGGGCTGGGCTCTCTTTCACCTCTCTGTGTTTTCGTTTCCTCTTCCGTGAGATGAGACCAATCCTGTAGCTACTTCAAAAGGTTCTAGTGGTCGTTACCCAGGAGGAGGTGGGTCATGCGTTTACACGGAGCCCCCATAGAATACGGGCTCAGTAAATGTTTGTTTATTTAAGTGACTGAAAAATCTGACACTCCTCCCGTTGAGGGCAGGGGTCTGTGTCCCCTCCCGAATCTAGCTGCTTGGTGGGTACTCTGACCGATGCAACAGAGGTCACACTGCATGACCCCCGAGGCGGGGTCACGAGAGGCCGCACAGCTTCTGTCTGGTTCTTGACTACGGTAGCCCTCCACGTGCTTCCCCTCGGGAGGCTCCCTCCTGGAACGCAGACACCCACGTCGGGAGGAAGCCCAGCCTCCAGGGGGAGCCGCAGGAGGGGACAGTCCAGCTGAGCCCAGTCTCCAAGCCATCCGAGCTGGGCACGGGGCTGGTGAGTGAAGAAACCTCCAGATGGCCCCAGCCTGCAGCTGCCTGGATCACCCCCAATCACTGGAGTCGTCCCAGCCAAGGCCCCAGCTGAGGCCCTGGGCTTCGTGGAGCAGAGGCCAGCCATCGCCCTGAGCTGAGTCCAAACTCTCAACCCGCCAGAGGAGGGTCCAAGAGCACAAGAGCATGGCGGTGGCTTGGGGTGGTTTGCTACACAAGTGGCCATAGGTCATCAGAACCGCTAGCCAGTGGTTACTATGGTTACATCAGCCCACCCCCATCTCCGGGGCCCCCTGGCCCACATCACCCTCACGTGAGCACCCACGGCAGTGTCTTCTCCAACACTCATTTTGGCTTAATCATAGATGATCTAGATTTGTGGTTTGATAACTTGTTTTTTATTTTTTTATAAATTTATTTATTTATTTATTTATCTATTTATCTTTGGCTGCGTTGGGTCTTCGTTGCTGCGCGCGGGCTTTCTCTAGTTGTGGCGAGCGAGGGCTACTCGTCGTTGTGGAGCGCGGGCCTCTCATTGCGGTGGCTTCTCTTGTTGCAGAGCACGGGCTCTAGGTGCGTGGACTTCAGTAGTTGTGGCTCGCGGGCTCTAGATCACAGGCTCAGTAGTGGTGGTGCACGAGCTTAGTTGCTCCGCGGCATGTGGGATATTCCCGGACCAGGGCTCGAACTCGTGTCCTCTGCATTGGCAGGCGGATTCTTAACCACTGCATCACCAGGGAAGTACCTAGATTTGGTTTTATATTTTCATCACCCTTATCCATCTCTAGACGATATAGTTTAATCTTGCCCTTTTGAAATACTTAAGTCTTTCCTTTTATGGACCGGTTTTTAGGATAATTAGCTGGCTCCCTTTCATCTTCCACAGCTGACCATTCAGGGTTTTTGTTTAATATCACTATGAGCACGTGGATATAGACACATTTGAAAGTTTTAATCAATTGCAATTACTGTCCTTTCCAGGCTCAACTTGACCCATCTTTCGCCAGTGGACACCCCTACAAGTTGGATCCAGAGACCTTTCTACAGGACCCTAGTCTCTGGCAGATTTTTCTCTGTGTGGGGTGTCAAGATGGTCCAGGCTCATCTTGTTTATTTCCTGCCCCAGACCTGGAAGCAGCCATTTCTCCAAAAAGCCCTGGTTTCTTTATTTTTTTAAAAAAATTAATTTATTTTGTTTATTCACTTTTTTTTCGGCTGCATTGGGTCTTCGTTGTTCCATATGGGCTTTCTCTAGCTGCGGCGAGAGGGGGCTACTCTTTGTTGCGGTGCGTGGGCTTCTCATTGTCGTGGCTTCTCTTGTTGCGGAGCATGGGCTCTAGGTGCACGGGCTTCAGTAGTTGTGGCACACGGGCTCAATAGTTGTGGCTCGCGGCTCTAGAGCCCTAGACTCAGTAGTTGTGGCGCACGGGCTTAGTTGCTCCGCGGCATGTGGGATCTTCGCGGACAAGGGCTCAAACCGTGTCCCCTGCATTGGCAGGTGGATTCTTTTTTTTTTTTTTTTTTGCGGTGCGCGGGCCTCTCACTGCTGTGGCCTCTCCCGCTGCGGAGCACAGGGTCCGGATGCGCAGGCTCAGCAGCCATGGCTCACGGGCCCAGCCGCTCCGCAGCATGTGGGCTCTTCCCAGATCTGGGCACGAACCCGTGTCCCCTGTATCGGCAGGTGGACTCTCAACCACTGCGCCACCAGGGAAGCCCGGCAGGTAGATTCTTAACCACTGTGCCACTAGGGAAGCCCAGCCCTGGTTTATTTTTGTAGGAAACTGTATTTCAAGACCACAATGTGGATTCCAGGGATTCTCATTTCTACTGGGTTAATTTTTTTTTTTTTTTTGGCTTTTTCCATGGATAGAGCTAGGAAATATACCAATATTTCTTTTAAATATAAAATGCCTCATGAGTTCAAATTGATACTTCCAGTGAAAAATTCAGGACTACTACTAAATTCTTCTATATACACCCATTATCTCTTTTCTTCCACATTTAGAATTCTGGCTGTAAGGACACAATCAATTAATCAATCAATCAAATTACAATGTCTCACAATTATTCATTTGCTCTATCCCACACGCACACACTCTACAGTCTTGGACAACCTTACTAATATCACCAAGACAAATATGATTGCTGAAAAGCAATGACATTTTTTCCACGTGTTCTCCCCCTCCCCATCCTTCCTCCACTTTTTATATCTCACCTGAGTCGATGTTTAGGTGCCGTACTCTATTCACCCAGCCTCAGTTCTACATCTGATGCCTGAAGTTCATTCTCTAATAGAATCCTCAGGACCCACAGATCATGGCACTGATATTCCCTGATTTCTTACAGGCTGCTAACTGCCTATGCCTTTTATATTTGAAAGTCTGTTTTGCTGGGTGTACAGTATTCAGCTCACGTTTTCTTTCTTGAGTATTACGTAGGTTTCTCCATTTTCTTCCAGCAGAAAGCATTGCTATTGCAAAGTCTGAAGACAATCAAATTTTCGTTTTCTCATAAGTCTCTCGCTCTCTTTATGTAGATTCCAGAAGGAGTCTTTCTTTTTTTCTTTAAAGCTTGGTAATTTTACTGGAGCATATCTTGGTGTTGGTTATTCTGGGTGGAAATTCTCAAATACGTGGTGTGCTCTTTGAACCTGTAGCTCCACACCTTCCTGGTTCAGGAAGGCTTTCTGGAATCACAGTGGTAACTGTCTATTCCTCTGCCATGGCCATCTTCTCCAGGGACTCATGTTATACAAGTGTTTGACCTTCTTTGCCAACCTTCAATAGGCAAGGGGTTAGCTTTCTCTCGAACGCTTTTTATCTGTGCCTTTGTGTCTCTTTGATTTTAAAAATGTTCCTCCAGTTCACTTTTTTATTTCTCTTAAGGCCTTATCTACTGGCTTCTTTCTAGTGTGGTCTTTATTTCTGAAAATTATTTTTTCCTTTGTTTGAAATCTTCCCTGAGTTCTGTCATTCTATCTCCTCGTGTCTTGGTTTTTCCCATTTCTGATTTCCATTGTTCTTTCCTACCTCTTATTATTTCCTTAACATCTTTTAGTTCATTTTGGCTAGGAGGTTACTTGTTTTTCACATCTTTATTGGAGTATAAATTCTTTACAATGTTGTGTTAGTTTCTGCTGTACAACAAAGGGAATCAACTATGTGTATACCTATATCCCCACATCCCCTCCCTCTTGAGCCTCCCTCCCACCCTCCCTATCCCATCCCTCTAGGTCATCACAAAGCTTTGAGTTGATCTCCTTGTGCTATGCAGCAGCTTCCCACTAGCCATCCATTTTACATTGGGTAGTGTATATATGTTAACGCTACTCTCTCACTTCATCCCAGCTTCCCCTTCCCCCACTGTGCCCTCAAGTCCGTTCTCTATCTACATCTACGTCTTTATTCCTGCCCTGCCACTAGGTTCATCAGTACCGCTTTTCTTAATTCCTTACATATGCATTAGCGTACGGTATCATTTTCAGATTCTACAGACCTAGTACGTTACAACTTTGATCTGTTATGTCTTTCTGGAATGCTTTCATTGTTTACTAAGGATATTATTCTGCTCTTAATTCTCTTTTTTAAAAATAACTCTGGGGCTTCCCTGGTGGCACAGTGGTTAAAAATCCGCCTGCCAATGCATGGGACATGGGTTCCATCCCTGGTCTGGGAAGATCCCACATGCCATGGAGCAACTAAGCCTGTGAGCCACAACTACTAAGCCTGCACTCTAGAGTCCGTGAGCCACAACTACTGAGCCTGCATGCCACAATTACTGAAGCCCACGCGCCTAGAGCCCATGCTCCGCAACAAGAGAAGCCACCGCAATGAGAAGCCCGCGCACCGCAACAAAGAGTAGCCCCCGCTCGCCGCAACTAGAGAAAGCCCGCGTACAGCAACAAAGACCCAACACAGCCAAAAATAATAATAAAATAAATTTTTAAAAATTAAAAAATATAACGCTGTATGGGATTTATCTCAGTGCTTTTATCTCGCTCGTGTTTGTGTGATACTAGGTGGTTTCTAAGTTTGTAAGCTTTGTGGCCCAGGACAGCTTTGCTAATTCTCAAGCTCCCTCTTCAGCCTGGCTCCTCCAAGACACATCACGTGTCTTGTGGCCCCTCACTTTCTGAGCTTTACTCCCCGCCCTCGCCTTTCTCTGGACCTTCTCTTTCTTGTCTCTGTTGTCCCATCCTGCTCGATTTTGTGCCAGCAGCTTCTTACCAGTGTGGACCCTGAGCTGGAGGGTGCCCTGGTCATTGTGAAGGTTCGAGGCGGCCGAGCCCTCACACCTCCCTGCAGCCCTTTGCGCTCACCTGCTTTCGGGTGGGTGAGACCCCTGGCGGTTCCAGCTGGCGTCCTCAGATGGCTGCACGTGCTGCCGGTGAATTCGTGTGGCCGTTTGGGGCTCACCTGCTCTCAGGTCCCTCAGCTGCCCAGCTGTGTCCTCCTTTTTCCTCCCGTATAGATGCAGATGCCTGACATGCAAGTCTGGGGTCCTTTGGAAAGGCCTGGCCTACTCGTGCCCCAGGCTGAGTCCCACCCTGAAAGTGGGGTGGGTGATGAAACTCCAGATAGATTTAGGTAAACTGAGGTCAGAGGGACCAGAGCCCCCTTACCTGGGTAGAACCTGAAAACCCTAGAATTATCCCTACCTACTTGTACTTTGGGGTTCACGGGGCAGGGTTTAGCCAAGTCTTGTCATAAATGCTGTTCTTCTTTGCTTTTGCTAGCTAGTTATCCGCCATGTTCAGAGGCCCCTTCCATTTATTCCTCCTGGTAACCCTTCGAGGCCGGGGTGATCAAACCACGTGACAGGCTCCAAGGTGGAGCAACTTGCCAAGGGCCCTCAGCTGGCATGTGGCCAGGTGGCATGTGCCTCCTGAGATGACTTCATGGGCTGTGAGGGCACCTGGCACCGCATCTGGCACCTAGAGAGCCATCAGGCATCCCTAGCTTACGAAGTGCATACCACGTGCCAGGGACTGTGCCAGGATGGGGGGGAGGGGAGGCACCTGATTCCATAGCCCAGGCCTCAGCCCCCCCTCACCTGCTGAATCTGCGCCCAGACACCTCATCAGCCAGGTACTGCCCAAGTTAGGGTCTGCACCCTTTCTCCCTGGACCGCCAAATCACCCCACCCCCATCCAATACCCAGGTGGTGGCCACAGCGCTCCAGGGGCTCCCTACCCCCAAAAGGAATGGGACTGGCCCCTTGGTGGGGCATTCGGACCCTCGAGAACAGTGCCCGAGCCGTCTCTCGTCATCTTTGTCTCTCTGGCCATGTCAGAGTCAGTGTTGTGAATGGGCTGATATTCTTGAGATATTAACCACTGTGGGTTTCCCCAGACTTCCTGCCACCCACAGTCCTTCCCGGATCTGGCCACAGCTGGAGTGAGTGTTCAAAGCTCCTGGCCAGGGGCAGGGATGACAGAGCGACTCACAGGGAGTGGAAGAGAAGAATCAGGGCTGCTTCTCACCTCCAGGCTCGGCAGGGATACGTGGGTGACGTGTCTGCCCACCACACTCCAAGCCCACTCCACAGCGATGCTCCAGTGGAGGGAAGGCCAGTCCTGCCCTGCCCCGCCCCCAGCTGGGTCCCCAGTGACAGCGCCCCAGAAACTCCGGAGGAAACTAGGGCAGATGGGGGCACTGCACCTGCACTCCAAGCCTGAGGCAGCTCTGCATCTGGGTATGACAGAGCGGGGGTCCCTGTGGGCCCAGGAGTGGCACAGCAGGGGGCAGGCCCACAGGGGCCTTGATGTCAAACACAGAGCACACGGCCATTCCGCACGTGGATCGATGCCCAGCATGACCAGAATGGGGACATCTCTGCAGATGTCAGCCCGGACAGATGAGACCCCCCAGCTCCAGGCAGACCCCACAGCCTGGACCTGGGACAGAGCCTAGGACAGAGCAGTGGCCCCAGAGGGACTGAGAAAAGCCCGACAGTCAGGAACCACCCGGGCCGTGTTCAGCCCTAGAACCACATGCGGCATGCAGTGTGGAGCAGCCTCCAGGAAGTGTTGGCAGAACTGGAAAACCCGCTAACGTAAACAGAAGGGTGGGCTTACTCTATCCGACGATCAAGAAGCCCAGCGACTCGCCTGGATCACCCAGCAAGAATGTGGAGGCACTGGAGTCCGACCTGGCGATTCTCTGATCCGGGAGCCCAGCTTCCACCACGTGTCCACTGAGTGCCCCACACACAGCCCCGCCTCCTCGATGGTCCAGATGTGGCAGTATGGTCTGGACAGGCCACAGGGGCTCTGAGGCCAAGACAAGGTGCCTGCCGCTACCAGGGAGGGAGCTGGGGCAGGTGTGGAATTGAGGCTGCGGGCTGCAGGGCTCAGCTTTCCAGAGTTTTCCGGAGAGGTCCTCCGCATGGACCCGGAAGAGGAAGAACCTCAAACGGGTTCCCTAAGGCCTGGCATGGCCCTGGGTCCCTGCTGTTTACACTCCAGCCTGAGCCAGGTTTGATTTTTCCTGCTGGATGGGAGGGGACCTGAGGCTACCTGGGCCCCTCACACTCTAAATTCAAGCCCAGGCAGGCTGCCAGGGGTGCCTCATTCATTCAGCAAATTCTGCTAGTGCATCAGCTATCTGGGGACACTGCCTGGGTGAGGGAGCATCGGAGAGCGGCTGAGGAGGGCCTCTGCCCTAATGGGGGAGACAGACAACGGGAGAGGGAGAGTCGGTATTAACGCTAACAGGTGGGATGTTTGTAGTAAGTCTTGTCATTGTCCCAGCACCGTACTGTGGACGCATTACTGTCTCCACTTGACAGCTGGGGAGATGAGGGGCGGAAGTGTGGTAGCTGCCCCGGGTCACGCAGCTGGTGCACGGCTCTTATGGCCTGCCTGCTGTGTCCCCCTAAAGTCCATGCCGAAACCCTAGCCCCCAGGGAATGGTATTAGGACGTGGGACTTCGGGGAGGTCGCAAGTCAGGAAGGCAGAGCCTCCACCATGGAAGAGGAAGCGGAGCTGGCCTGGCCTGTGAGGACAGAACAATGACTCTGCAAGCTAGGAAGAGGGCCTCAGCAAACCTGGCCACGCGGGCACTGACCTCGGACCGCCAGCCTCCGGGACCAGGCGAAATCAATGTTGTTGAAGCCGCCCGGTCTGTGGCATTCTGTTACAGCTGCCCGAGCTGACCGAGATGGTGGCCAAGCCACCCTATGAACCTGGAAAGAGAGGACCCAGAGTCCACGATAAATACGTGAAATAAACAGTGTGTTAGATTGTGATACATGCAGAGCAATAAGGTAAAGCAGAAGAGAGGAGTGTTTCTATGTGCACACAAGTATGTGTGTACACACTGGTATCTGTGTGTATATGTATGTGTCTCTGTGTGTACATATATGCCTGCTTGTATGTGCATCTGTGTAAACATATGTGTCTGCATGTGTGTGCATGTAGGTACATCTGTGCGTGTGTGTGTTTGTCTATGTGTGTGCAGGTATGTCATGTGCATACGTCTGGCTGCCTGTGTGTGTGCATGTGTGTATGTCTGTGTGTGTATACCTGTGCACGTGTGTGTGTGTGCATGTGTGTCCATGGGTGTGTTGGGAAGGTTGCCAGTTTCAGGAACTTGGTCTTGGGGCTGGCATTGGCCCTCCAGGGGACAGTACTACGTGCCCCTGCTCGTGCTTGGCGTCTCTCCCGGGCCCTTGAGGCAGGCTCTGCACCTCCTTCACCTTTCCGAGCTCCGCCACGCCTGGTGAAGGCATCTCACAAGCTCTCCACCAGCCTCGGGCTGGAGGGGCGGCGTGGACGGCCCCCTTCAGTGGGGACTGGGGCGGACAAGCACTCGTGGGACACCTGCCGATCGTCAGGCACTGTGCTCAGGGCCTTAGGGCCGTCTCACTCAGTCACCCCGAGAAGCCAGGAAACCTCAGCCGGCAGCCATGGCAGATGAGGAAGTAGAGTAACGTGACCAGGGTTGCAGAGAACAGGCTTCCGGCCCAGCGGCCACCCCTCCCAGACCGGGGCACGTGGACCTGGCAGCCAGTCGTATTCCTGCTGCGGCACAGGAGGTGAGCCCACCGAGGGCCTGCTCATTCATTCATGCATTCATTCATTCTCCTGAGTCGTGCACCCTGAGCCCAGAGGGAGGAGACCGTGTGGCCGGGACACGGTGGGATCCCAGCTCCACGTCTGCCTCTGTGAAGCGAAGTACCAGAATGCCTCCCTTGGAAAGTTGCATGGGATTGGGGCTGCGTCTGTCCCTCCCCCTCCCCCGTCATAATCATAACCGCACATCCCCTTCCTGGCTGCCTTTCAAGCAGCCTGGGCGAAGGCCTTTGACCCCTCCCTCCTGCCCTCTGATAGCTGCAGAGGAGCCTTGGGCAGCCCCTCACCCTCTCTGCAGGCCCGGGCAGGGGGCTGCACTGTTGTGTGCCCAGCAGCCCACTGTGTGCAAAGATGAGGTGCCCGGCCGCAGAAGAAGGTGTCCTTGGACGGGCAAAGTTGGGAGGGCCCCAGGGTGGGGGACCAGAGCCTACACACCACAGACTCACCCTGGCAGCTGGGCCTCAGCTCCGGGTCAGATGTGGGGTTGCACCTAAAGGGACTTGGCAGAGAAATCTGCCATGTGGGACCCCCTCCCTACCCTTGTCTAAATGACACCCACGAGGGAGGTGCCTGGGAGCGTGCCACTTTGAGATACCCCAGTTCAGGCAACCACACCGTGACATACTGTCAGGTGGAATGAATTCATGCCAGAGCCCCTCTCTGTAAATGCACATTTGTTCTGTCCGTTGTCATCCCCCTCCGGACCCGACAATGCCTGGCACACAGTAGGCCCTCACTAAATACATGCCGAATGAATAAATAAATGAACTAAGTATTTATATCACTGAGTGGCAGTGGGATTATAGGTGATTTTATTTTTGCTTAATATTAAAAAATGTCTGCAATAATTATATAGAATTTCTAATGTGAGAAAAAACTGCAGTTATTGCAAAACCTGCACAGCTGGTGTGGCCACAGGGAAATGAAGGGACTTTTGGCTGAAGGCAGCACTGCATCTCCCCTAAGGTCACAATGACTAACGTAACCTCCACACGTGGCCAAGATGTGGACAGGGCCTGGAAAGAACCAAGCGGAAGTGGGGCTGGGGTGGGGCTTTTCTTCTCTCTCTCTCTCTGATTTCCACTCTGGTTATCACATTGCTGGGCAATCAGTTCAACTCAGGAAGGAAGACGGGGTGGTAATGCAGCTGGTCACGGTGGTGTTGGGCTGTGGGGGTGCAAGGGATTCCGGGGGTCCAGGGCAGCTCATTTCACCTCCAGGAGCCTCGGTTTGCTCATCTGTAAAATGGGGTGAAGGCACAGACCTCCAGCTATTATGAAAAATGATGGCTGTCCTCCCCGGACTTGGCACTCACCCTGTGGGCGGCCTCGTTTTCTTCCCTTTTTCCTGCCCCGCTGCTCACAGAGTTAAGCAAGACTTTGCTGGTGCTTGTTTATTGGCTGCAAGATCAGCCCCTGCAGCAGCTGGCACCTGAAAAGGGCCATCCCTGAAGTTGGCCCTAAGAGCAGGAGGACAGGAGTATCCCAAGAACAGGTCTTGACCCCGCAGCCCGGGGCCGGGCCTCAGCTCTGTCACTTAGCAGTGAGCACTGCACCCGCCGAAAGTGAGCACAGCAGGGCCCACTTCCCAGGGCCCTGGAGGGGGCTCACTCTTCTGATAGGGACAGCGCTTGGACTGGGCACAGTGTCCTGAGACCTCACATCCCGAGGGAGGACAGTGCAGGTGAACAGGACCAACGGAAAGTCCCTTCTCCTCCCCGTACCCCAGTTCCCCCAAGTGAAAACGAAGTACCTCTCTCCAGCTCTGAGAAGCCAGGCTCCGGCCTCCCCTTCCCAACACTGCCCTTCCTACAGGGGGAATGTGCGCCCCCTGGCGGCAGTGGGGAGAAGGGGCCGGGCTGGGTCCCCGCCTGAGCTCCTGTTCGTCTTCTCAAACCGCTCTGGGGCGTTAACCTCCGAGCCTCTATGGAGGGTAAGACGGCAGCAGCTTTCACAGTCACCAATGCACGCACCCTTTGACCCTGCCATCCCACTTCTAGGAATTTCTCGTAAATGTGTCCATAGGCACATGGGCTAGGTGATACGTACGAGGTTATCATTGAATCAACAAGCAGAGTCGGAATAGCACAGCGGAAACAACGGAACGCCATGCAGTCATGTAAGTGGAGCCAGCTGGGCCGAGTGGTCTTAGCTCCTGTCCCCACCAGGGCTCCCTGGGTGGCAGAGTGCTCTCAGGTGAGGTCACAGGAGGGCCCAAGCCTGGTCCTGCAGGGGACTCTAGAGGGTGAGTGATACCTCCTAACCCTGGGGGTAAGTTACAGCCTCCCCACCCGCAAGGCTAGGGAGCAGGGCATTTGTCCCCCTTCACCTCTCGGTCACTGGCCGTATGTCAGGGCTCCAAATAACAGCTGCAGGTGTCGGCCCTTGGGAGCCTCTCACACTGCTGGTGGGGATGGCTGGTTTCACAGTGGCTGGCCTCAGGAAAAGTCAGCATAAGATGAGCTTTTGAAACCCAAGTATCTTTTTTCATTATTATGGGGGTAAAATACACGTAACATGAAATCTACTATTTTAACCATTTTTAAGTAACCAGTTCAGCGGCATTAAGTATATTCACATTGTTATTTTAAAAAAGTATATTCACACTGCAGTGCGGCCACCACCACCATCCACCTCCAGAACTTTTTCATCTTCCCAAAGTGAAACTCTGGCCCCATGAAACACTAACCCCCCCCTCCCCTCCCCCAGCCCCGGGCCCCACCCTCCTACCTTCTGTCTCTATGAACTTCACTCCAGGTCTCTCATATAAGTGGAATCACACAGCGTTTGTCCTCTTGTGACTGGCTTAGCTCACTGAGCGTAATGTCCTCAAGGTTCATCATGTTGTAGCATCTGCCAGACCTTCTCTCCTTTTTAAGGCTGACTAATATCCCCTTGTATGGATGGACCAACTCTGCTTATCCATTCATTGGTCCGTGGACAATTGGGTTGTTTCCACCTTTGGGCTATTGTGAATAACGATGCTATGAACAGGTGTGCAAATATCTGTTTGAGCTCCTGATTTTAATTATTTTGGGTGTTTACACAGAAGGGGGATCTGTAGTTCTATGTTTAATTTTTTTGAGGAATTTGCATACTGTTTTCCATAGCGAAGCCCAGGCACCTGGAAGGCTTCACAGACAGAGCAGCTCTCCCTGGATATTCACAGGAGGGGAGGGGGACAGTCCTCTGGCCGGCTGGTCTCAGCTGGTCACGAACCATCTGTAGGGATGAGGACCCATGAGCACGAACTTGGGCATCAAGCAGACCCTGGTGCATAGCCTGCTTTGCCGCTTGGTACCAGGAGCTCCGTGGGGCTGTTTCTCTGAACTTGTGAGGCTCTGGGAGACTTAAACGAGCCAGTGTGTGTAGGGGGCCCAGCCAGGCCAGCTCCCTCACTGCCAAGCAGCAGAGCCATTGCTCAGTTTGTTGAATCCCCTTCAAAATTCAGCCAGCGAGACAAACCAACGCCCCCAAAGCAGAAGGTTTAAAAATAATCCGCCCACATGGGACACCTCCAAAGGAGCGGAAACCAGGTCATGAGATATGAACTAAAAGAGGTCACTGTCTCCAGCCACATCTCCAGGTCTGTGAACCAAGAAGAAGCAAAGGTTGTGAAAGGACACAGGTCCACAAATCAAACGTGAAAACCTTACCTTGTCCGGGCAGTTGTGCGACACGGCACGCTGGCCCGGAGGCTCAGCGGGTTCAGACCTCAGCTCAGCACTTCCCAGCTGTGGGCCCTTGAGCTTTTCCTCATCTGCAACCTGGAGCAGCCACCTAGGAGGCTGTCATGAGGGTTAGATGAGATGATGCAAGTGACGGATGAGCGTGAAGCCTGCCCCTGAGTCAGGGCTCAAGCCCTGGGGCTGGTATGACCCCGTCTGACCTCTCCAGGCTCCTAGCTGACCCCCCTCCCCCCATGCCCCAACCCAGGGCATCAGGCCCCTCTGTGATGACCCCCTTACATCTCCAGCATCTTCACTCACCTGCTCTCTCTCCTTTGACTCTCCTCAAACTGACCCCCACTCTCTACTTCCTAAATGTGAACAGTCTCCCCAACCTCCATACCTTTACTTACTGTTGTGGGTTGAATTGTGTCCCCTCAAAAGACACAGTCATCGTAACCCCTGGCACTTGTGAATGTGGCCTTATTTGGAAATAAGGTCTTTGCAGACGTAGTCAAGTTAAGATGAGGTCAGACTGGAATAAGGTGGACCCCAATTCAATGACCACTGTCCTTCTAAGGGGGGATCTGGACACACACACACACACACACACGCACAGGAGAAGGAGAGGGAAGACGGAAACAGAGACTGGAGTGATGACTCCAAGGCAAGGAACGCGAAGGATCGCTGGCAGCATCCAGGAGCTGGGAAGAGGCCAGGAAGGATCCTCTCCCAGAGCCTTCAGAGAGAGCACAGCCATGCAACACCTTGATTCTGGACGAGGTAATTTTCTGTTGTCCTAAGCCACCTGGTTTGTGGTACTTTCTTGGGCAGCCCTAGTTACTAGTACCCTTATCCTGTCCCTCCACAGCATCATTTCCCTCCAATATTGGCCCTGTCCCAATACTACACCTTCTTTCCAGGTAGTTTCAAAAGCCTCCTCTTCCTCCAAGAAGGCTTTCCTGAGCATCTTCCCTCCTCCTCCTTCCCACAGCTGTTTCTGCAAGTGTCTGCCCCACACCCAACATCCCATAGCACTTTGTATCCAGTATCTTGCCCTAGAGTGAAATGTGCTAGGTGGCCTCCTTGAAGGGTTTTGGAAGAGGCTTCCCTCCTGGAAGGGGTGACCCTGAACAGGGTTTTGAAAGATGAGTAAGAGTTTGCCAATTGGAAAAGTGACAGCCTTGTGCCAGTCGCTGAGTACACTTACTTAGTCATATATTCATTCAACAAGCATTTGTTGAGTGACTTTTGCACTGACTTGTTCACCAGAATGTGGCCCCAGAGGCAGGAGAGCACCTCACTTATCTCTAGCCGGGCCCCCCACTCTCCGGGAGCTCCTAGCAGCCCTGGATCAGCCTGAGTTCATGCCCAGCCAAGGGGTGTGACTCAAGGGCATTTCCAAGGTGGGTGGGGCCTTAGGGATGGGCATGTTTGGCATAAAGAATGGAGGACAGAGGGACTCAGAGCCTCCTGGGGTAGCGAAAATGGGGACCACGCATATCGGCTGGGGAGACAGTCCTGATTCCAAATCCAGGCTCTGCTACTTTCTAGCTGAGTGACCTGGAGGCCCTAAGGCCTGGTGCTTGCCTATGAAATGGTGATGACAGTGCCTGTCTGGGTTCCTGGTTCATTGGTGAGGACTCTACCTTCCGCAGTAATGGGCACTGGCCAGCAGGGGGCATCAGCCCCTGCTGCATCCGGAGAGACCGGAGGCAGGTGGGCCGCACTGGGTGGAAATCACACCTGGTTACCTTTTGGGGGTGGGGAGGGGATGGGAAGCGGAAAGGCAGCTTTGGAGTCAGGTGGCCACTGAACTGCCCTGGGAGGCCCGTTCTGCCTTGCCACTAGCGGACAGGTCCCCCAGCAGAGCTCCAGGACACAGCTGGCCTCAGGACCAGGCCCTGGGGACAGACCTGCATGAGGCCAGTGTTTCCCCCAGGGGTCACCATCCAGGAGGCGTCTCCCAGGGCCACAGGCCATGGGCTCTGATGGTAACGGCACCTGGTGCTTTGCAGAGCTGCCCACGTCCAAGCACACACTTAACGCACTTCATCCTCCCAACAGCCCATGGGAGCAATCATCCTCCCATGTCTCACATGAGGAAACCAAGACACAGAGAGGTTTAGGAGCTTGCCTGAGATCCCACAGTAAGTGGCAGAGCTGGGATGTGAACCCAGGTAATGTGGCAACAGCACACTCTTACCACCCTGTCTTATACTTGGTAGGAGCTGCCCTGGCTTCTTGGCCAGGTAGTGATAATGAACAAGGGGGTGAAAAGGAAAGGAAAGGAGTTCCATCAGATGGAACTGCATGAATAGAGGCCCAGAGGCATGAAAGTATGGGCAGAGGGGCAAGTCATTCTGAATTGCTGTCCCAGGGGGAGAGGTGCAGGAAGGAGGGTGCAGAGGCCACAGTAGCCTGTCAAGGGGAACAGCTGGAGGGCTGAACACAGGGGAGTGAAGAGGTCAGGTTTGGGCTGGGAACCTTCCCTGTGGCCTTGGGGTGGAGAGGGACTGGAGGGGGCCGGAGGGGACACAGGACGGCCAGTGAGAAGGCCAGCGTCATCTCCAGGAGGGAGCCGCAGAAGGCTCGGGACCCTCCAGCTGCTGTAACCAGGCTCCTCGGTCAGGCCTCTCTTGGTGACCAGCGACAGAAGTCGGCAAAGGGCGATTTAGTGAGAGGCCGCAGGGGTGCCTCCCAGAGCAGCCAGGCAGCTGGCCCGGAACCCGAGATCAGGGTGTAGAGGCCGTGGGGACCCTGTCGTCCGCCCGGCCTGCATCTCTCTGCCTGCTGGCTTCCTCTCCTTCCGCACAGGTGGTCCTTCTCCTTGTGCCTGGCGCTGCGGCTCCATCAGGGAGCCGGGACCCGTCAGCCCGGCCAGGGCACCATCTCTCGTCAGGTTAATGCAGGAAGTCAGCTGGGTGGTTTGCAGAATCCTGAATCAATTTTCTTTTCAAGGTAAAAAAAAAAAACAAACAAAAAAATCTGCCAGAGAAGCAGGCAGGCAGAAGCCGAAGAATAAATAATGGTTTTGTCATCTCAGCCACAGATAGAGCGGGAAGCGGGCGTTCTCCACTCGAGGCCCACACCCCGCTACAGTATGGCCCCGCCAAGGTCACCGGCTGGGAGGGACGGGACGGGAGAGAGCAGACGCCTGGATGCCAGGGTAGGGGATCCCCTTTCTGGGCCCAAGGTAAGGCCTTGCTCTGACCCTGGACCCCAATATTTCTAAACCTTTAATGGTTAGGCCAGGCACACATGGTTCATTTTAATCTAACTGTGCTCTTTCCCGTGGCTGAGGCAGGATCACACTCTGCGCTGGGGGCCGGGAGGGTGAAGCCCATCAGAGCAAGGGCCACAGGGGAGGAAGCACTTACTCAGCGGTCACAGGGAAAGGAGACACGGCCCCGGGCAGGTCAGAGTTCCATTTTGGGCCCCGCCCCCCTCGTGTGCCTTCTCTGTACCGCACACAGTGACCTCACCTGTAAACGGGCCGCAGCTGCTGCTCGCAGGGTGTAGGGTGATCATGTGCGTGCCCCACCTGCCCCGAGGGCTCTGCTCATCACCGCCCCTGCCTCACCATCATCCCCCGCAGCCCAGCCAGCCCACCAGGGACTGCACAGGGTGCCCCTCTAGACCCCTTCCACTGCTTCCCTCATCTCCTTTCCAAACCACATCTGTCATGGTCCCAGCAGGAAACAGATGGCACGTGCAACCGATTATCTGGAAGGACTTTGGCAGAGGGACTGTTGACAGGTGTGAGAGCAGGGCTATGGCGCCAACAAGGTGGTGGCACCCCAGTAACAGACCATCCAGGGTGGCCCAGGCTCAGCGGGGGCTGGAGCTGCCCTCACTCTGTGTATAAAGATGAGGCCATCAACGGATGTTTCACCAAACACACATTTTTAGAAAATGTATAGGCTGCTTGGGCATCTCCATTCACAGCCCCCGTGTGCAACAGGGGACCTGAAGGTCAGGTCAGACTCAATGCACTGAAGGCTCTTCTGGGGAGCCGGGTGGCCACCTGGCATGTGCACCCTGATGTCACAGGTTTTAGGGATTAGGACCTGGATATCCTTGGGGACCTTTATCCAGCCTGCCAGTGTGTGAATGGCTGTGGGGCCCCCATGCCCTTGTCCATGGCTGTCATTTACAGTGGACTGCAGCACTTTGACCACTGAGCCTGGACGCAGCCTCAGAAGCCTTCTTAACCCACCCCTCCAGGCGGCCATTACCAACAGGTCAGAATGGGTACACAAGATGAAATTTAGGGGAATTACCTGGCGGTCCAGTGGTTAGGACTCTGCACTTTCACTGCTAAGGGCCTGGGTTCGATCCCTGGTCGGGGAACTAAGATCCCACAAGTTGCGCGGCCAAAAAAAAAAAAGTTGACATTTAGGTGCCTTCCCCACAATAGGCATTTGAAATCACTTAACTAATCTGAACTGTTAAAAACTTCACTGGGCTATTTTTTCCATGGGTAAAGAGTTTTCTTTACCATAAAAATAATTTAATACATCCTTTCAGCTAAGAGTTGTGTAAAAGTAGAACTCACACCCATCCACCTCCTTGGGGAGGGTGCTCGAGCCTGGTGTCTTAGAGCTCGTCCAAGGACGTGCTTCACAGCAGCATGGGGGTGGGGGCTGCTGGGAGCCTGCTCCTTCCTCCGGCAGGAGGCCCGGGGGACCCGCTCCACAGCCAAGCATGCCAGTGCGGAAGCTCAGGGCAGTCATGCCTATGTGGCCACCCTTGACCACTGGGCTGGGGGAGGAGCTGGTGGGTAAATGCTGCCCCCGGTGCTCCCCAGGCAGCTGGGCGTGAGATGCACTTCGCAGGCCCCTCGGGAGCTGCTGCCGGACGGAGCCCCACGCGCCTGCAACAGCAGCCTCCCCAATATCAGAGAAGTGGTCCTTCCCCCATCCCGGCCCCCTGAGATCAGCCTCCCTGTGAGGTCGGTGCCTCAGGCCCTGCCTTGGTGACCACGACAAAGCAGTCTCCCCACTGTCTTTGGAGGGGATCTTGGAGGCTGGCCACCAGCGTAACAGGGAGGGAGGGAAGGAGGCCGTGGGGTGGGCCCGAGCTGCCTGTTCTCGGAGTTCCACGGGGACAACCCAGAAACTGGGGCAGGAGCAGGGCGGAGGCCCAGATGGAGAGGAAGGGGAGGGGAGGGGACCAGGGGAGGGGACCAGGGGAGGGGACCATGGGAGGGGAGGCCCGACGCCCTGGAAGGGGCCGTTTCTGCACTCGTGCCCGGGGGTCTGGCTGAATGACTCCAGGGAGTGCTCAGTGTGAGTGTGTATGGCTGCGTGTGTGAGCGTGTGTGCGAGAGCGTGTGAGAGGGCGTCTACACGTGCGGGTCAGTGTGTGAGTGAGGGCAAGAGTGTATGTGTGTGCGCGGTGTGCAGGGTGCCGAGCTGGCAGGGACCAGGGTGCCGGCTTCCCAGGGAACCCCCAGGGCGATGGGCCGCACCCAGGGCGCTGCCTGCTCAGCCCTGGGAGCTGGGCGACCCCACGCTCTTCGTGCACCCTTCGCTCTTCCTGGACAGAGCGCGCTCCCACCGTAGCTGCTCCTGGGCTGGAGTCGCCCCCCCATCCCCCTCAGCTCCCCGCAGAGCCCCCAACCCCTTCACAGCCTTGTGTTACCCCATGTCACTGAGGAGGTAACTGAGGCTCCAGGAGCACAGTCCAGTGAGGGCACAGCTGAGACGGAGTCTCACCCCATGTCACCCACCTTCTGCCCAGGAAAGGCACCCACATTTCTGAGGCCCAGGGTCACAGGGCAGGTGCTGGGGCCTGGTAGGAGCCTCCAGGGACAGGGGGAGGGAGGTCCTGGGCCATGGTGGGCAAAAGGGGAAATGACACTGCCTTCTGTGTGTGTGTGTGTGTGTGTGTGTGTGTGTGTGTGTGTGTGTGTGTATGTGTGTGACGGGGGGGGGGAGGTGGGGAGAGGGACCCTCCTGGCTCAGTCCCACCTTCCTTCTGCCAGCTTTCCCCTGACACTGACCCACTGCCACGTGAAAAAACAGACCCCAGCCCACTCTCTGGGACCACTGATCGCCACCCTGTGGGCCCCTCCCCAGGACCCTCGCTTAACATCGGCCTGGGTCCCCCACCCAGGCTGCCCAAATGGGGCTTGTAATGGGTTGGAGTGTCCCCCCAAATTCATGATCGCCCAGAACCCCAGAACGTAACGGTATTTGGAAACAGTCTTTGCAGATGTCATCAGTTAAGATGAGGTCAGACTGGAATAGGCTGGGCGCCGAATCCAATGACAGGTGTCCTTGTCAGAAGGGGAGGGACAGAGACACGGGAAGAGGCCACATGGAGACGGAGGCACAGACTTCTAGAGATGAGGCCACAGCCAGGGCACACGAGGAGCCACCAGAGCTGGGAGAGGCAGGAAGGACCCTCCCCCGGAGCCTCAGAGGGACCATGGCCCTGCTGGCACCTTGATTTCGGATTCTGGCCTCCAGATCTGTGGGAGAATGTATTTCCGTTTTTATAGGCCAGTTTTGGTCATTTGTACAGTAGCCCCAGGACACAGACGCAGGGCTCACCCACCTCCCTTCCCAGCTCCTCAGCTGCTTTGCCTGAGTTCTGGAAACAGCAAGCCCTGCTGCTTTGGCTGGGGGGACGGGTTTGTGCACGGGGCAGCAACGAGACCCCCACTGAGACCCCCACTGAGACCTCCAGCTATGGGTGGCGGACTGGGACCCGGCTGCCCACCCTGAAACCCAGCCCTGCATTCACACTGCGGCCCCGTCTCCCCTGGGCTCCTGGGCGGCGACTGAGCACAGGCGGTGTGGAGGCCAGGGCAGCTTCAACTACCTCTGAGGGACCACGTGGCTCAAGGACTCCCCAATGGCGATGGCCCCCCCAACGTTCAGATTGCAGAGAGGGCCACCCAGGATGCTCCCTGCTGGGGCATCTGCTTCCCAGGGGACCTGGGCTGGACACTGTATTGTTACCCCCATATTTTAGACCCCAAAACTGAGGCTCAGAGAGTGGGAGAGGCCCGCCCAGACCACTGAGCTGCCCTCTTCCTCTCCCTGGGCTGGGCGGGCCAGGAGTGACAGCAAGAGGTCTGCACCCCAGCCCAGCCCACCCTCAGCTAGACAGCTGCAGAGGCTCCCACCCTTGCAGGCAGCTCCCCCAGCTGCCGCCTGGTTGCCATGGAGGAGGCGCAGATTCCTGAGACGTGGCCAAAAATACACACCAGCGCCCCTCCTTCCTCACCCCCTTTCTCCAACATCAAAGCCTCCTTTTGTCAGCTGAGGCCTGGGCTACTTCCTCCCAAAGCAGCCAAGGAGCAAAGGGGGTCAAGGAGGCAGAGGGTCCAGGAAGTGAGTCACGGGAGCCCAGCCCAGCCTGGGCCCACTCCCTGGACCAAGTCCCCCCATCACCTGCCCACAGGGGAGAGCTGTGGGCAGTTTCCAGACCAGGCGGGTTCTTTCCTGCCTCTGTGCCTTGGCACATGCAGTTCCCTCTACCTGGCACACCCTTTCCTCATCCTTCGGGGCCCAGCTCCGGCTTCAGTCCACTGAGAAACTTCCCTGAGTCTTGGGGTCTCCCCCTGCATTCCACACCCGCCTCCATCACAGCCAGTTTCTTGTTGCCCTTGGGGTTGTCAGTGGGCCTGACGCTCACACGGGGCTGGGAGGTCTTGGGGATACAAACTTCAAACTTCGCCTTTTTATCCCTGGGGTGTCCCCTGTGCCCCCGTCAGGCAGATGCTCAGTGAATACAGACGGAAGGGAGGAAAGAAGGGAGGGAGGAGACAGGAGGGTGGGGGGAAGTGACGAGATGTAAGTCCACTGGGTTACCCTCCTACAGTCACACTGCACCCAGGCACGCTGCTCCGGCTCGCCTTTGCCCCGCACACTTCCCAGCACAGATCTCATCCCTTTGCGGCCTCTCAGTTTCCTGGCCTATGACAGGTTCCTGCCTGGTCCCAGCTCACTCGGCTCTGTTCTCTGAGGGTCCAGAGTGGGTGCTCAGGAAGGAAGGAAGGAAGGAGGGAGGGAGGGAGGGAGAGAGGGAGCAATAAACGGGTGATAGGCTCACGCCAGGTTCCGGAGGCTTCTAAAACGGCACTCATTCATCAACACCTCTCAGGACTTGGAGCACATGCAGGCCTGCTGCTTCCAAGCCTGTCACAGGTCACAGGTGGGCTTGAGGTGGGAAAAGGGAGTAAAAGATGAATATTTATCAAGGCCTGAGCCGGGTGTTTATACCCAGTGCCTCAGTCAGCCCACACGACCACCCTGGAAGTCAGTTTGAGGAGTTACAGATGAAGGCGCTGAGGGTCTGGGAGGCAAAGTCATGCTAAATGGGCATTACGTGTTCCCCTCGGAGGCCCCTTTTGCAAGCTGGGCCCCAGCTCAAATGGAGAGAAAAACCAGTCAGACCAGTTAGGCTCCCAAAACTTTCCAGTGAAAACAAATATGTCCAACAGGGGTCGCCTCTGAAGATAGAACGGGAACTGGGGTGGGGAGGAGAGGATGCCGTGCATGACACTCACTTTGCCCAGTTCTATGATTATCTGAATTTTTACCAGAAGTGTGTATTATATGGTTTTCTTTTTTAACGAGAAGGAAATGAACATCTGATGATCCTGAGGTGTCTATCTTCCCTGGAAACGTCTGTACCTTGAGACGGTCATGACAAAGCTCCAGGGACTATGCCTGCAGCCAGCCCTCAACCCACCTTGGAAGCACATCCCACAAGCTAGGCCCCAGACCCAAAGCTGGCCGCGCATTCATTCCTTTGGTCATTCGTTCTTTCACTACTCTGTGTTAGGCCCCTGCCCCCCGAAAGCCACTGGTCTAATGGGGAGACAGGCACAAGGACACCACAAAACAGAGCGATTGGTACTGAGGAAGAATGTGGTATAGGAGTGTGGCTGTGGGAGCAGTCAGGGAGGGCTTCACAGAGGAGGTGACCTTTGAGTGGGGCCCTGGAGAGCGAGTAGGAGTTTGTTAGATGGGGAGCATGTGGGAAGGTTTTGCCGGCAGCAAGAAAAGTGTTGAGCACCAATGTGGTATGTGACCCGGATGCCAGGGGGAGTTTGGGGTGAATGAAATATGGGTGTGGGGCTGAGGGGGTCAGGAGATCAGGCTGGTTGGAGGTGAAACCAAAATCACAAAGTGCCTGGATGACGAGCAAGGGCTTACAGGTGTTCCTTTGGGCTATGACTTTGGGCTTGCTCACCAAGGGCATGACTTTTTGCTCTGGGTTCTGATACACAGGCCAGGGTTGAAAAGTTCCTGGCTGGTTCTGATGGACCCCCAAGACTGGCATCCCACTGCTGGGATCCTCCTGACCTCAGCGTCTGGGTTGGGAGCAGGGCAGGGATAGGTGGCTGCAGCACATGTCACTGTGCCCATCAGCTGTGTCCCCAGCACTGAGCATCCTTCATCCTCTCCAGACCATCCTTCCTCCATTTCCGTGTGCGGCAGGTGTCCGCCCGGAGCTCCCCCCGCCCCAGGCCCACCTATGCAGATCTGGGTGGCTCTGAAATGTGTCAGCCGGGCTGGGCTGCCCTATGTTTCCCAGAACCCGCGTCCCTGAATGCTTCTGCAGGATGGGCCCCAAAGGCCTTTCCCGGGTGGGTGGGGGATGGAGTGGTTTCAGAGTTCACCCACATGGCTGCTGAGCTGCTGGCCACCCCCTTGGTGTGAGGCACAGCCAGGCTGCCACCGGCCCTCCATTCTCATGTCTGACTCCTGGGCTCCAGGTTCTACAGGGCGCCCACACAGCCGAGGTCCCCCCACCGCCTGACCCTGAGAGCTCCCGCTCATCCTTATGGGTCTGGTTTGTTCTGTTCTTGTCTGTATCTCAGCCGTCATCCCTCCCTGACTCCCTGTCCTGCGGTCTTAGGGCTCCAGCATCAGCCTCAGGACATGAGCCTCCCCCTGCTGCTGATCGGTCACCCCGTGACCCGTCCCGTGCGCATGTGCGTGTGTGTGCTGTGTGCATGTTACGTGTTTCTATCTATCCATCCCAGTGGGACTTGCTTCTCTGGCTGCGCCCTCAGTTATGGCTGACCTGGGCCGGGGTGGTGGACACACCCCCCCCCCCAACACTCACACACAAGCACACACAGCTTTGGGAACAAAAGGTAAATAGAAGCCCAACTTACCATGTTTCCAAACACAGAAAATGACCTTTGCTGCTGATTGGGTCCCTGTTGCGGGTCCTGGGCACACCCCTTAACTGCTGCCATATTATGGAGGCGGAAACCAAGGCTCCCAGGGGACAGTGATCTACCTGAGGCCCCAGGGATGAGGGGCAGAGCTGGGACTTGAACCCGGGTCTCTCTGACTGCAAGGTGACCCCCTGCTCTCGGGCCACACACTGTCTGCTAGCACCCGGCGGGGGCTCAGTCTCGCCAAAGCCCCTGATTCACACACCCACCGCCTTCCAGTGCTTGTCTTTCAAAGGTGGCAGGAAGGTGTGTCTGAGCTCCCGGCTCCCGGTCCCACCTGGGGCTGCTCCTGACCTCTGCCCTTCCCCCTCTGTGCAGCCCCAGGTGCCCTCTGGGGCCTGGGGCCGGAAAAGCAAGGATTCTGGCATAAGACAGACCTGGGTTTACATCCAGGCTGCCCCACCGACTTGCGTGAGGGTCTCAGGCAAGGAAGAGCTTCTCTGAGCCTCAGTTTCCTCGTCTGTAAGCGGGTTGACACCTCTCGCGGGATCGGAGATCCTGAGCGTGAGGACCTGGACTCCAGGCCCAGGGCGGAGTGGAGCCTGAGCAAAGCACACTCCCCTCCTGCCGCCTCCACGTGCTCCCGGCCGCAGGCACCTTCTGTTAATCCTGTTTGGAGCCAGCTCACAGGGGAGTTTCCATACCCACAGGCCTGTGTCTGCTGCCAATTGGGAGGCAAGGTAATTACATCGTGATTACAGACATGCGCTTCCACTTCTGAGTGAGCTACGTGGGCTTGGGCAGAAAGGTCTCTATTCTCTGAAACTCAAGGACCGTACAAAGCTGCAAGGCTAACCTGGAGGAGTGGTTTTCCACCTGTTTGCAACCCCCTTGAAACAGATGAAAACAATGAATGCTAAACTAGTTGGGTTGAGGTCGGGGTGTTGAAGGGGGGCCCGGAGAAGGGTCCAGAGCCCCATTTGCCCTGCAGCTCTGGATCCTGGGGAGATGGGGTTTGGGGTTGGTTCTGGGAGTGGAATCAGGGTAGCCCCAGGACAGAGGGAGAGCACTGGGGAGAGAGTCCACCACCCATATTTACCAGCTGGCACAGAAGGACTTCAATATCTTCAGAGCTCTGTGCTCGTGCCCTTGTGGTTAGACCAATTAACTCATCTTTCATATCGAGAAGTGAGTCTATAAACAAAAATTAAAATATGTCCTCGAAAAAAGTCATAATGACATCAACCTTTTAATAACACCACACTTTCCTTTCCTAAATTTAGAGGGGGCTTCCCTGGTGGCGCAGTGGTTGGGGGTCCGCCTGCGTGCCCCGGTCCGGGAGGATCCCACGTGCCGCGGAGCGTCTGGGCCCGTGAGCCATGGCCGCTGAGCCTGCACGTCCGGAGCCTGTGCTCCGCGGAGGGAGAGGCCACAGCAGTGAGAGGCCCGCGTACAGAAAAAAAAAAAAAAAAAAAAAAATTTAGAGGGATATTATAGGGAAAATATCTTCCCTATAGAAGAAATATTAATATGAATTCAGCAATTCTATTAACTCCCTTTTCTTTTTCTTCTGTTAAAGTCAAGTAAAATTAGATTAAAAATAGTAACAAGATGTGATTCTTCTGGTTTTAGAAAATCATTTCTACCAATCTGTCCCTTACTCGTCCTTCTGGTTTTCTGTGTATTTGCAGAGCTGTCCAAAATGATGTTCACCTAATGTTAACGGTTTTGGGGGGTTTTTTGGGGGGTTTTTTTGCCTCACAGCACACAGGATCCTAGTTCCCCAACAAGAGATCAAACCCGTGCCCCCTGCAGTGGAAGCGCAGAGTCTTAACCACTGGACCACCAGGGAAGTCCCCCCCCCTTTTTTTTTAAGAGAAGAATCCCCTGATTTTTTATTTATTTTTTAAAACATCTTTATTGGAGTATAATTGCTTTACAACATTGTGTTAGTTTCTGCTGCACAAAAAAGTGAATCAGCCATACATATATATATATCCCCATATCCCTTCCCTCTTACATTTGCCTCCCACCCTCCCTATCCCACCCCTCTAAGTGGTCACAAAGCACCGAGCTGATCTCCCTGTGCTATGTGGCTGCTTCCCACTAGCTATCTATTTCACACTTGGTAGTGTGTATATGTCCATGCCACTCTCGTACTTTGTCCCAGCCCACCCTTCCCCCTCCCTGTGTCCTCAAGTCCATTCTCTACATCTGCGTCTTTATTCCTGTCTTACCACTAGGTTCATCAGAACCATCCCTCCCTTTAGATTCCATATATAGGCGTTAGTATTCGGTATTTGTTTTTCTCTTTCTGACTTACTTCACTCTGTATGATAGACTCTAGGCCCATCCACCTCACTACAAATAACTCAATTTCGTTTCTTTTTATGGCTGAGTAATATTCCATTGTATATATGTGCCACATCTTCTTTATCCATTCCTCTGTCGATGGACACTTAGGTTGCTTCCGTGTCCTGACTATTGTAAATAAGACTGCAATGAGCATTGTGGTACATGACTCTTTTTGAATTATGGTTTTCTCAGGGTATATGCCCAGTAGTGGGATTGCTGGGTCATATGGTAGTTCTATTTGTAGTTTTTTAAGGAACCTCCATACTGTTCTCCATAGTGGCTGTATCAAGTTACATCCCCACCAACAGGGCAAGAGGGTTCCCTTTTCTCCACACCCTCTCCAGCATTTATTGGTTGTAGATTTTTTGATGGTGGCCATTCTGGCAGGTGTGAGGAGATGCCTCACTGTAGTTTTGATTTGCATTTCTCTAGGGAAGTCCCTTTTAATGGTTATTTTTGGCTGATGGGATTTGGGTTGTTTTTTTACTTCAATCTTTGGGATTTACAGCGTGTTTTGAGTTCTTTATAATGAACAGGTGTCACTTCTGTTTTGTTTTGTTTTGTTTTGTTTTGTTTTTTTGGCTGTGTTGGGTCTTCGTTGCTGCGCACGGGCTTTCTCTAGTTGCCGTGAGCGGGGGTTACTCTTTGTTGCGGTGCGCAGGCTTCTCATTGCCGTGGCTTCTCCTGTTGTGGAGCATGGGCTCCAGGCACACAGGCTTCAGCAGTTGTGGCTCGTGGGCTCCAGAGTACAGTCTCAGTAGTTGTGGCTCATGGGCTCAGTTGCTCTGCGGCATGTGGGATCTTCCCGGACCAGGGCTCGAACCCGTGTCCCCTGCATTGGCAGGCGGATTCTCAACCACTGTGCCACCAGGGAAGCCCTGTCACTTATTTTTTAATGTGATTTTTTCTTAAAAAGGGAGGTGGGAAGGAAACTTATCAAGAGTTAACCAGGGGGCTTCCTTGGTGGCACAGTGGTTGAGAGTCCGCCTGCCGATGCAGGGGACAAGGGTTTGTGCCCCGGTCTGGGAAGATCCCACATGCCGCAGAGCGGCTGGGCCCGTGAGCCATGGCGGCTGAGCCTGCGCTCCACAACGGGAGAGGCCACAACAGTGAGAGAGGCCCACGTACCGCAAAAAAAAAAAAAAAAAAAAAAGAGTTAACCAGAATTAATTGTGGAAACTGAGGACTGAGACCATGGATGATTGCTATTTCTTTTTTTTCTCCTTTAATTTCTAAAAGTAAAAGAAAACAATTTTACTTTTAAAATAAGGAAAAAAGAAATCATGGAGATTGTGAAACAAAAGCATTAACAGACAACTTGGCAATGATCTATTCATATTTATTGAACAACTTGATGCCAGGTTCCAATGTTTAGTCATTTTATTTAGGTTTTTGGTTACCACACTTGGTAAAATTTTCTCATACACTTTCCCTGCAATTATATATGCTGCCACTAGGTAACAGGAGGCATATCAGTATTCTGGGAGGTGTGTGTTTTACCCACGTCTCAGGTAAGAAGCCACCTATTACAGATTTATAAGTTCGCATTTTTTGAGAGCTTTAAAATATATATATTGGGAACGTTACAATTGATAACCCAATCAAGGCTGCTCAACTTCTTGTCTTCCTCAAATAAATACTTCAGACTCGAGTCAAACAAGTGACTAAAACAAACGGGATGCCTCTACCCGTGAGACGTAGACTGACATAGACAGTTGCCTAGAGGTAAAGCACCCAGCTCTGGAAGCAGACAGATCTGAGTCCAAATTTTGGATTCACCACTCACTTCATCATCTTAGTCAAATTATGCCACCTCTTCCAGCCTTAGAATCCTCATTCAAATGCTGGGGATTTAACGAGCTCACGTCACAGGATTGTTGTAGGAGTTGAGCGAAGTGGTGTAGGTAAATGAATCAGGAAATAGCAGTTCTTATTATTCCTGCTGCCACGTCCACCTAGAAAACTCCTACTCATCCTTGAGGACCCAGCTCAAATACCTCCTCCTCAATGAAGCCTCTGTTAACTTCCTAGCAGCAATTAGTTGCCCGTTCCTCTTTCCTATACTCCAGTCCTTAACCCATTATGTTGTCAGTTTTTTGCTTTATATCTTCTGAGTCTACGTTATCAGTGAGTGCAAATTTAGGATTTTACATCTTACTCTTGGAATGACCCTAGTATTATTTTGAAATGTCCCTCTTTATCTCTTAAGGCCAATATTGATAACATAATCAAGTCTGCTCAACTTCTGTTACTATTTTAACTCCCTTCCCTCCCTCCCTTCTTTCCTCCCTTCCTCCCTCCCTCCCTCCCTTCCTCCCTCCCTCCCTCCCTCCCTTCCTCCCTCCCTCCCTCCCTCCCTTCCTTCCTTCCTTCCTCCCTCCCTCCCTCCCTCCCGTCTTTTTTCTCTCTGTGAGTGCTTTACTTAGAAGGAGAACAAGGCTCAGAGGAAGAAGTGATTGGTCGACAAGTTAGCCGGCCTCCCCATCCTGCCCCACCTGCAGAGACACACCTGGGTCCGTCTGCCTGGGCCACATTGCTGAGAATATCATTGGCACTTATTTTGTGGTTCTCACCTGCCCTATCCTAACGGCCCCTTCACCAGTCTCCTGCCCGCCAGGCTCCTCTCTCCTATCCAGTCTGCTGCTGGGATCCTGACAAGTCACTCCCCACGGTGGTCAGAGGCCCTCCAAATGGCATTGATCTGAACTTCTCAAGGACCCCACGACTGAGCTCATTTTTCACCCTCGCCCCCTGTCATGGGCACCTTGTCCTCACAAGCACGCGACCGTGTACACTCACACACTTGAGTGTGACCACATGCACAGACACACATGCACGTGCACAGGCCTACACAGCAATGCTCTTTCCCCTGACCTCAGTGGACCACCTCCAGTTTCCAGGGAGTCACCTGCACACGCTCCACCTTCACCCATGTACTGACTGTTGAGCTCCTCCCCAGCTCGCAGGACAGACGCAGACCCAGCTCTGTGCCCTCTCCTACCCCCCTCCTCCTCTCTGCCACACTGAGAGCCCTGGCATCCTCCTGGGGACCACGTGCCGGGTGAAAACTCCTCTGCAGCAAGGGGTGGCCATCACCCTGCTTGGGAAGGCAACTGCATGGGCTCCTATGCATGTGCCGTTTCTTCCTGACAGGAAGCGCTGGCTTGGCTGACCTTTGGCTTTTTGACCTTTACCATTCCCCTTCGGCCTTCCTGGACTGCAAAACCAAAGCCTAGAGACAGAGCCACTGTCTTGCAAACGTGAGGACAAATGCCACTCTCTAAAGATGGTAGAGTAGGAAGCAAGGGGCTCCTCACCCGCGACCACACTCCAGCCCGGGCCTGCCTCCTTCGTGTTTTGTGAGAAAGATAAACCTCTGCTGGTTAAGCCAGAGTACGAGAAGCTGATGAAAAATTTAATTGGCACAAAGACAGTTCATGGGACACCTCCTCCAGCAAGACTTCCTGGATTCCCCTGGCAGATTCCATTCGGTGCTCTGTGTCCTTCTCACGCGGGGTTGGCTCTGCGGCTCCTACCTCATTGTCTCTCCAGAGAATCAGGTGCACCTGTCCACCACCCACAAGGAAAGACAAACTTCCAGGGGCAGGGCCCATCTTGCAGGCACGGGTATCCCCCTTATTTCTTAGCCGAGAGGCTGGCAGGATGTTTCCGTGGGTATGGAAGAAGGAGCGGAGGACTCGGACTCTTAGAGCTTGTGTTCTTGTCCCGGCCACCATGTCCCAGCGCAGCGACCTTGAATTCCCTCCTTAAGCAGCTGTTTCTTCATCTACAAAACTATAAAAATATCCACCTCCTGTGGATTGTGAGGGGGTGTGAGGCTCAGATGAGGTAATCGATATGGAAAGACTTGGAAACAGAAAAGCACTGCTGTACAAATGGAAACTGTCTACGTCCATGTAAGGGTTGTGGGATCAGAGCCTTGTCGTTCACTCTGAAGCACAAACAGCAACACACACAGGTCACATATACACATACACACGTGCTCACACACGCACACACACAGAGGCATGAGCATGTCTCTTTTTAAAAAAAATTAATCTATTTATATATTTATTTTTGGCTGCGTTGGGTTCTTCATTGTTGTGCGCGGGCTTTCTCTAGTTGTGGTGAGCGGGGGATACGCTTCATTGTGGCGCGTGGGCTTCTCATTGCGGCAGCTTCTCTTGTTCCCGAGCGTGGGCTCTAGGCACGCAGGCTTCAGTAGTTGCAGCTCATGGGCTCAGTACCTGTGGCTTGCAGGCTCTAGAGCACAGGCTCAGTAATTGTGGCGCACGGGCTTAGTTGTTCCGTGGCATGTGGGATCTTCCCAGACCAGGGCTCGTACCCATGTCCCCTGCATTGTCAGGCGGATTCTTCACCCACTGTGCCACCAGGGAAGTTGCATGAGCATGTCTCTTAAGCCAAAGCAACTTGAACTGCCCTTGGAAGCTGCCCAAACCAACCTTAAGCACAAGCTAGTCCACACTCGGTGACTTGGTGCTGGTTTGAGAACCAGCCAGGCTTCTCGAGGCGTCATCACCTTAGATGGTGTCATCACCTTAGCATTTGGCACCTTGTTTCCCGCCCCGAGGCACAGGGGAAGCCTTTACATAGCTCAGCAAGCGAGGGAGTGGAAACCAAAGAGCCTTCCCACCAAGGCTGCCTCATGGGGGATTTGGAGGAGGATGTGCTGGCCCACTGCCCGCAGCCCGGAGCGAGCCGAGGGACTCTCTCCGTCTCTCTCTCCCTCTCTTTCTCTCTCTTTCTCTCTCAGTCTCTGTCTCTCTCCATCCATCTCTGTCTCTTCCCTCTCTCTCTCTGCACCCAGCACCCACCAAGAGCTGGAAAGCCAGGCCTGGCTCAGGGCTGCTCCGGGTGGGCAACCAGGATCCAGCCACTCTCTATCATGATTTGGAGCTGGTCAGGATCCAGGCTGCCTGTTCACTCAACAGACATTGCTTGAGCACCTGCTGTGTGTCAGGCCCTGGCTTGGCCCTGGGAGAACAGACTGGATGCCCAAGGTGGTGGAAGCCTGAGGAAGGAATGGAGAAGAAACAAACGTGCGTTGGGTGCCCTCTGGGGTCAGGCACTGTGGTGATGCTGTCAACATTTGGTTTAATTCCTGCACCAGCCTGTGAGGTATTTACTTACTTAAACAGGTTCCACCAAGTCTACCAGCTTAAGGCCTATTTTTAATATTCAGCTTATTCTCTCACCAGCACCTCCCAGAGCAGCAGGAAGGCCATCATACATCTGTCTGTCGGTCTCTCTCCATCTTTGTTTCTGTTGTCATCTCTCCCTCCATTCCAGCAATCCCACTTCTGGGAACATAGAAGTGAAAGCAGAATCTCAAAGTTATTTGCACCCCTGTGTTCATAGCAGCATTATCCACAACAGCCAAATGGTGGAAACGACCCAAGTGCCCAGGGGCCAATGAATGGATCAGCAGACGAGGTCCGTCCACATAGAGGGATAGTCAGCCTTTAGAAGGAGGGAAATTCTGACACCTGCTGCAACACGAATGAACCCTGAGGACAGTATGCTCCGTGAGATAAACGAGTCACAGAAGGACAAATACTGTATGATCCCACTTAGACGAGGTGCCTAGAGCAAACAAATCCATGGGGACAGAAAGTAGGATGGTGGGGGCTGGGCAAGGGGGTGGGGAGTGAGTGCTTGATGGGGATAGAGCTTCAGTTTGGGAAGATGCAAAGTTCTGGAGATGGAGGGTGGGACGGTAGCATGATAATGTGAATGTACTTAATGCCACTGAGCTGTGACCTTAAAAAGGGGTAAGAAGGTAAGTTTCATGTTATTTGTATTTTTCCACAATTAAAACAAGGACAGCAACAGTGGTGTCTGTGGGTGTGGAGTCTCTGCGGGCGTGGGCTTGCTGGGTAGTTCTGAGTGGTTCCGCGTGGTCTAGCCCCGGCGTTTTCCCTCACACCTTTATCTCCATGAGGGCAGGAACCCCGGTTATCTCAGGGTCCCCAGCCAGTATTTGTTGACTGACTAGCTGACTGGCTGCTTCTGCAGTGCAGTCCTGACCTGGGGGCCTCTGGGAGAGCCCAGACCCTGGGTGGCTGGACGGCTGGGCAGCGGAGGAGGCTAGGAGCCTGGGTGCAGCTCTGGAACCCAGGCCCCCTGCCAAGAAGGAAGCGCCAAACAATAGCCCCTAAGAGGCCTCCCCACAGCCAGCCGGATTTGCACCTCCATGGACACAAGCAGGCTTCCTCTGCAGGAAGTGATACCCGAGGGAGGGGAGGGAGGGCTTCCGCTGGAGCCAGCTGGAGAAGGGGCTGGGAAGGACAGGCAGCAGCGGGGAGTCTGGGATACCATCACCCCTGGGCCTGGGCACCAAAGGCCACCGTGGGTGGCGCGCTCCCCAGGCCTCTAAGGACCCGCCCGTCCTGCGTGAAGCGCCTACTCTTGAGCCTGGAGGTCAGGGTCAGGACATGAGGGTCGGGGGACGTGCTCTTGCGTCCCAGCCGTCCTTTCAGGGGCTGTGTGGCCAGAGCCCTGGCCGCACGTTCCCTCCCATCTCACGGCGATCGCTGTGCACTCGAGATCCCAAAGCACCCAGACCCAGGCCTACCCTCATGTACCTCATCGCTCTCCGGGGAAAACAGACAAAAATAAGCAGAGACATAAAAAGAAATGGCCGTGAATCCCTAGAGGGGTGGTGGACGGTGGTGACTACTCTCCCCTCCTGTCCATGCTCTGAATCAATTAAGAGCCCGGAAATGAGAAGCTGTTGAAGGAGTTCTGACTCAGGACCAGATGGGCACTTGCTCTGTCCCCTGCGTTCCAGGTAACCACCCAGGAAGGAGCCAGGCAGCTGTGGGCAAGGGTGGGCCCCTCTCCCAGCTCCCAGCCCCCAGCCCGGGAGGAGACCCCCGTCCCAGGGCCACGGGCAGGCTGGGCCAGAAGGGAAGACGGCTGTGGACTCGGGGTCCCGCTGCCCAGGGGGAGGGGGGCGGAGTCGCTTGGCCTCCACGGAACCCTGAGGAGGGGCAGAGGCTGCCTAGGTAACAGGTGTGAGGAAGGAGCCAAGGGGATGGGGGGCTGGATCCGGACGGGGGCCGGGGGGGGAGGCGGTGGCCACTCAGCTGGCGGCTAGGCAGCAGGGTCCGCTGGGGCTGGGGACGGGTGCACAGACGGGGGCCGAGGTGCCTCGCTGAGGTCGAGGCAGCAGAGGGGAGACAAGCCCCGGCTCACGAGACCCTAGTGATCCTGTGGCCCTTGCCGGAGGTTCGGGCAATGGTGCCCTCCGGCCACCCTTCACTGCCATTTGGGGGGTCCTCCCGAGAGGGTGCTCAGCAGGTGGCCATCACCCTCGGCCTGGAGCAAGAAAAGGGGGAGGGGCCAGGAAGAGGAGCCCACCCAAGGGCAGGGGAGCAAGGAGGAGAGGAGGGAGGGCCCCGGAGATGAGGCCAGGAAGTTACAAAGGAAGCGGGGATGGTGTGGGAGAACGGCGGAGCTCCAGCACAGCTGCTACTGCACTGCGCCCCACCACCAGGAGCTCGCTTTCTTGCTGTGCAGAGAGGCAGGCGTGGCGAGAGATGGGCAGCCCTGCTGGGCGGGGCAGGCAGCCGAGTGCTTGGTGGGCGCTGGGGAGGAGGGCTGCTGCTGGGGGGAGGGGGAGATTGAACCCCTCACTCTGCCCCTGCAGATGCAGGGCAGCCCTTCTGCTTCTCTGCCTCACTTCTCCTGCCCCTGCCCCCTCCCCCTCCGCGAGGCTGGGTCAGATCACTGCCCCCACGTGTAGTGGGCTGAACTGTGTCCTACCCAAAAGATATGCTCAAGTCCCAACGCCCAGACCCTGTGAACGTGACTTTATTTGGAAAAAGCCTTTGCAGATGTAAGTTAAGGATCGCAAGATGGGATCGTGCTGGATTTGGGGTGAGACTTAGATCCAGCGATAGGTGTCCCTGCGGGAAGAGGGAAGACACAGAAGGAAGAAGGCCTGTGAAGACAGGCAGAGACAGGAGTGACGCAGGCCAGGAGCCCACCCCAGAGCCCGAGGGCGGCTGCCCACAGTTGGTCTCGGATTCCGGCTTCCAGGTCTGCGGGGGAACACATTCCTGCCCTCTGAGCCCCCAGTTCATAGTAGTTTGTTATGGCAGCTTTGGAATTGGATACCCCATGGACACCAAAGCCCACTCCTGGGGCTTCCCTGGTGGCGCAGTGGTTGAGAGTCCGCCTGCCGATGCAGGGGACGCGGGTTCGTGCCCCGGTCCGGGAAGATCCCACATGCTGTGGAGCGGCTGGGCCCGTGAGCCATGGCCGCTGAGCCTGCGCGTCCGGAGCCTGTGCTCCACAACGGGAGAGGCCCTCATACAGCAAAAAAAAAAAAAAAAAAAAAAAAAAAAAGCCCACTCCTGGGTCACCTGCCTGCAAGCAAGTGACAGAACACAGGTGGCCTTGACCCTGCTTCCAGCTCCCTTCCCTGCACGTCCTACCTCTGGGAAAATCACCAGGAGCCTGGTGGCCAGGGGACAGGGTTGGGAAAGTAGGAGGGGAGGCTGACAGAAGCTGGGTGGAGGCTGACACAGCTGCAGCCGAGGGAGCTGCCAGCTGGGACCAGCGCTTCCCTGGCCTCCTTAGACCTGCCGGTCTGGAGGGGAAGTAATCGCGGTGAAAGTGCTGTCTGCGGTCAGCGGCCAGAGCAAGAGGAAGTGGGGAGATGACCCGGGCCTTGCAGCCCTCGGGGCGTGCCTCCCTGCACCTAAACCCACAACTGTGCTTCTCCCAGGAGAACTCCCGGCAGAGGGGAACTTGCCACATTGCCAGTGAAGCTTACCCTCCAGGGCCCCTCACTTCCAAAGACCCCTCTAAAGCCCTGTACCTGTTTCTGTATTCTTTTTGTCCAAAGGGACCCCCCCTGCCCAGACTGTAAAAGCATCGGGTCCCAAACACCCTAGCTGCCTCCTTGCTGACACCTGGGCACAGCACAGAATGCACAGCTAGCAGTGTGGACACTTCCCTGGGTTTTCTGTCATCTGACCACCCAGCCAGCCAGGCCTCCGTGCCTTCAACCAAGCTGGATTACTGAGTCCCTGCCTTGTATATAATCCCTGCTCTCAATGCTCATGCTTAGAGGCAGGTGGGGAGAGGATACAGAGAAAAATTAGAAGCAATTAAACCGGCTGCAGCATGATGAGCGTGAAGAAAGTGATGGGCAGAGGAGAAATTGTGGAGGGAATGGTTGTTCTACCTGGAAGTCATGACGGTCCCACCGAGGAGATGACCTCCAATCTGGGTTTTTAAGGATGAGTAGGAGTTCACCAGCTGACAAGGGAGAGGGCAGCTTAGGCAGAGGGAACTGCACGGGCAAAGGCGTGGGACAGCCCCAGGCCCTTGGGCACCAGTGTGTGTGACTTAGCCTGCCTGGCCCACAGGTGCTGTGGGATGAAAAGAGAGAGGGAAGGGCCAAGGCTGAGCAGGGAGGCCTGGGGTAGGGAGAGGAATCAGGTATGAGGGCCCCCAGGGAATGTGTTGGTTTCCTGTGGCTGCCATAGTAAAGTAACCCAAACAAGGCTTAAAAGGAGAGAAATTTCCTCCCTCTGAAGGCTCTAGGGGACGGTGTTTCCAGGCCTCTCCCGGCTTCTGGCTGTCGCAGCCATGCGACCCCTGGGTCCCTTGCTTTGCAGCCGCATCCCTCCAGTTGCTGCCTCTGTTGTCACGTGACCTTCTCCCTGTGTGTCTCTGTGACCCTCCTCTTCTTCTTACAAGGACACCAGTCATCGTAGAGAAGTTACTAATCAGGTAACTTGATTACATCTGCAAAGACACTACACTATCTCCAAATACAGTCACATTCACAGGTACCTGGGGTTAGGGCTTCAACAAATCTTTCAACAGCCAGAAACTGTCCCCTCAAAGCCTAGGGGTTTAGGCAGCAGGGGAGAGAAAACAATCCTTCCTGGGTTGTCTCCCTCTGTCCTGCTTCCAGCAAGTTCTGAGTTCCTAGTTTGGACCTTTAACTCCTGTGCTTTGACTTGGCCATGGGCTCATGGCTACTGGGTCCCAGTTCCCCCAGGAGGCTCTGGTTGGCTGCCCCACCCACTCTTGGCACCCAGAGGTGACCCTCAGAAGACCCGCTTCCAGCTTCACATTCAAGACCCTTCCCCACCCCAGGCCCTGGTCTGTGTCTGGCCCGGGTGGGGTGGCCTGGGTGGGGTATCTGGACAGGACCAGGCCCTTGGGCTCCAACTTCAGGGTCATTCTCAATCCCCTGCTCCAAACCTTGATATCTAATCAGTTTCCAGGTGCTGCAGATGGGGCCTCCGAGGTGCTTCTCACGTCTGGGTGGCCTCTGCTCTGGGACCATGTTTCCCAGCGGTTGGGGTCACAGTGCACTCACAGGTCACACACAGGAGTGGGATTCTCTTTCCGACGTCCTCTCACCCATTTTGCCCAAGAAGCTGATTGAGCCCCAGGAGCCGGCACCTTCCCCCAACTTTGTCTCATCTTGCTCTGGCAGCTGGAGCAGGGCTCAGGCTTGGAGAAAGGCGAAGGGGGAGACCCCCGAGTAGGTCCTGAGCTGGGCCTTGGGCTCCCGGAGAGCCACGTGTGAAAGGACAGGTGACATGATGCAGAGCAAACAGCCGCTGCTGGGAATTATGCCATTAGCACCGTCCAGCGACTCCCATCCCCAGAATGCTCTCTCCAAACCTTACAGCATGCAGTCTAAGGGTCTGCTAGACTGGACTTCAACATTCCAAGACGGCTAGACGCCCCCGTCCACTACAGGGTCCCCCACAGCACGTGGTATAAGAGGCCCTCGAAACACACCCGAGAGAACTTCTGATGGGCGTTTGCACCAGTGCATCAGTCAGGCTGCCTTGACCCCACAGTGAAGGTCAAGAGTTCACACTCTGGAGCAGGTGGACCTGCCTCAGTTCCTTCTCACCTTCCTACCAGCTGGATGAGCCGGGGATTTAACATCTCTCGGCACCTTTTCTCATCTTTAAAGAGAAAATAATTGTGGTACCTCCTCATAAGTTTGTTGCAAAGAGTAAGTGAAATAATACATGTGAAGGGTTTAGCAGAGTTCCCAGCACATGTTACTTATTCTGTAGGAAAACTATTATTGTTGCTAGAACGAAGGGCAGGCCTATGGAAACCCGAGCCCCAGAAGGTTGAATGTACTGGGGCCTTTGATTCAAATATACACAGATTTTTGCTTCCATGGAAAGTAGACGAAAGTCGAAGATGGATGGGCTTGGAAATGGAATCGTGGAGATAAACTAACTGGACCAATTTTTTATATGGATAATCCCTCCCCTTGTGGATGATCCAAATTTCCCATCAGTAAAACCTACCTTGCCCCTTAGTGCAAATCTCGCCCCTGTTGCTTCCTTTTCTCAGTCACATTGGGACAGTAAATGCACACTTTCAAGGGATTTCACGTGCGCCCACTGTTTATTCTTCTGCCACTCAAATGTCACCTCTGCTACGTGCAGAAGTTCCCTGGATGTGAGCACTTAGATCGGGCAACATTTGGAGGGTTTGGCCTCACAGATGGTCTGCTCTCTGGGTTGGCAAATTCCAGCCTGGCTTCACGAAGTTGCCGTTGCCATGGCGTCTGTGTGTGGGCAGGAGACAATCGTGCATCTCCTCAGCTTCTGGAACACTCACCCGGAGCCTCGGAATCAGGTGGTGGGAAGTCTGTGTGCAGAGAGAAAAAAGGAGGCAAGGAGTGTGGGAGGGAGTCGATCTGGGCGACTGCACCAGTGTTAACAGAGCTGAGGAAGGGGGGCGATGCCTAGGCTGCCGATGAACCAGAAGAGATGGATGGAGGCGGAGGGCGCATTGGGCAGGGGTGGCTGCAAGGCATGCTGGGACCTCAGCCACACAGGCCGGTGGGGCAGGGAGTCAGATGGAGTGCCTTTTCTCCCACCTCCTGCGATTCTCTGCTGCCCCTCCTTTGATAGCCACTTCCTACCACTGTCTCGAAGTCACTGTAAATGTAACCCAGGAGTTAAATACTGCTGATTTAACACGTGCCTTTAATAAAGAAATGAATAAATATTTAACGAGCTGACTGCAATGCTCTCTTCCCCAAGTTTTACGTGGCTGGCTCATTCTCAATAGTCTGGGTTTTGCTCAAAAGAGTTATCATTTGAGAGAGACCTTTCCTGACCCCCTATCTACCCCTGCCAGAGTCCTTTGCCATTACAGGGCCCTGTTGTGTTTTCTTATAGCACTTTGTAGTGTCTGAAACCATCTACGTAAGCTCCAGTAGTGCCTATGTAACGTGTGTGTAGGTCTCCATAACTAGGTCATCGTAGGCACTAATAATATTGGATAAATAAAGTAGTGAATTGGTATGTTCTGGAATACGGTAGGGTTTCAGAGAAGGTCCATTGGACAGAGATTTATTTACTGCCACGCAACCCTGGGAGAGTCACCTAGCCTGACTTCCTAGTCTGTAAAATGGGGCTAGTGTAATTATTCAGAGAAGGCAGCTCTAAAGCGTCCACGGAGGTCCCTGCACGGCGCATGCGCACCCAGCGACCCTCACCCTGTCTGGAGGGAGCAGGGCTCCAGCACTGCTCAACCCCAGGGATACCACTCACACTCCCGGGGGTGGAGGCTGGTCTGGAGCAAAAGGCATGAGCGAGGAGGGAGTTGGTGGTCACCGGGGGCAGCGGGGATGGCCTTGTCTGTAGGGAAGGAGCTGGGGGGCCTGTCAGGGCGAGGTCTGCCCCATGGTCTCCCGGCCCTCCCTCCTGGCCTGGTCTGCTCATGGGGTGCCTCAGGTTGCCAGGACCAGGGCCTTAGCTCTGACTGCCGAGGGACTGGGACCAGGATGGGCCACGGGAAAGCCAGGAGGCTGAGGCAAGGACAGAACCTTTGGCCTTTGGGCCTGGCTTCTCCAGAACTGTCTCCCCACCATGGGCAGCAGGCGTTCCCTTGATCCCCTGCCCCCTCAGGGGCACTCAGGGTCCCTCTGTCTCCCCCCAGGGCTCCTGGTGCCATCATCCAGCTCAGCTTTGACCTTCTCCCGCCGAGTTTCCTACACCTGTCGCTGACTCACGGCTTGTCTCCCTCATCCTCCTGCCCCTCTTGCCTCAGCGCTGCTTGTGTGGAGCTTTTCAACTCTGCTCCCACCACCAACGCCAGCACGGTCTCCATACCTCCAGCCCAAATTCCTGGGACAGACCAGCTGGCCAACTGGCCTGTTTGGGCAGCTCTAGGTGCAGCCAGGCTGGCAGCATGGCCGGCCCACAGGCTTGTTCCTGAGCATGAGCTTCCCACCTGCCCTGTTCCCGCCAGCTGGGGCTTTGACAGGCACCTGCGACAGTTTCCCTCGGGGACAGGGAAGGGTGTACAGGCACCATGATGGACGTGTCTGTATGTCCCCTCTACTTGCCTGACGCCCCAGTCCACACCTCACTCCCCCACAGTGCCCTCACATTCCCCACCTCCGCACCTTTGCTCATGGGCTGCCTTCTGCCCAGAATGCTCCCCACTCTTCCATCTCAGCTCAGAGGCCACCTCCTCCATGGGGTCCTCCCAGATCACCACTGCCAGATGTCACCTCTCCCTTCTTGGACCACTAAATCCCTTTGTCCCACTTTTTTTTTTTTTTTTTTTTTGCGGTACGTGGGCCTCTCACTGTTGTGGCCTCTCCCGTTGCGGAGCACAGGCTCTGGACGCGCAGACTCAGCGGCCATGGCTCACGGCCCAGCCGTTCCGCGGCATGTGGGATCCTCCCGGACCAGGGCAGGAACCCGTGTCCCCTGCATCGGCAGGCAGACTCTCAACCACTGCGCCACCAGGGAAGCCCTGTATACATATTTTAAAACACCTATTTATGACTGCACTGATCTATCAGTTCTCAACTGTATCGATCATTCATTCATCACCCTCCCCCTCCCCTCCTCTGGGCTTCCCCCATGGGAAGAAATGTTTCCTATAAGAAAGGAAGGTTTTTTCCCCTGGAACATCTGCATTACTCCATCCCTCAACGGACGTCTTTTGAGATATTTTTATAATAAAACAAAGCATGATTCTCTTACGCAATACCATTCACATATTTGTCAGGAAACGTTATGAAACTTCAAGGAAATGTCTTGCTTCAATAAAGCCACTTTGGCCTCTGCTCTTGGCTGCCCGATAAAGTTTGAGAAATGACCAGAAAGATAAAATCCAAACTTCTGTGGCTCCTGTGCAAGGCCGTTCAGTCTGGCCCGGTCCTCCTCCACCCCGTAGGCGGCTCATCCCTGCCATGAAGCCTCATTTCTTGTCCTGCCCAGTGCCCCATCCCCTGAATGCCAGGACGGCGCCAAGCGTAGGAATCTTAGCACAAGTTCTTCCAGCCTAGAGAGCACCTTTCTCAGCCCGTCGTGGCCCTGCTCTTCCTGGAAGATTTAAGGCAATCGGCATATCCTCTGGGAAACGTCCTTCTGCGCGTGGAGATCGGTGGATGGTGGCTCCGAGCAGAGGCTGAGAATTTTGTGGGATGAGTTCCCTGGTCTTCACGCCAGGCTCTTGCCCCGCTGAGCGGCAAAGGGGCCGGGCGAGGCTCGCCTCCTGCTGGGGACAGCGCAGAGCAGCCTTTAAGGTCGTGGCTCCTCTGTGTGGCCCCAGCCAAATGAAAATGTGGTGTTCCAGCCTGAGGCGGGAAGCCTCTCTCCCCTTCCCATGGGCCATCACCCCAACCCCACAGGATGTACCCTCAGCACTGGGACACATTTGCTACTTGGATCAGAGGGGCACGCTGCGGTACTGCCAGCTGAGGGCAGGGACAGCCACCACCAGGCCCCACCCTCGGGGGGTGGAGGGCAGCGGCCATCCCAGGGAGGGCGCAGGAAGGATGAGGCTGGAAGGGGCCCAGGGCACTCAGAGGCAGTGGGGCTGTGAGGTAACAGGGGGTGGGGCCACGTGTGAGCCGAGGCTCCAGGCCCCTCCCCTCGAGCGTGCTTCTTTTCCCTGGACTTCACTTACAAAACACAGATTCAAAGGTAAAATTATTAAGCGTTTCCAGATGGTGACCGAAGAGCTTCAAAGCCCAGCCCTAGGTCCCCCCTCTGAGCCTGGGGCCCTCTGGAACTCTGCCGGCCACACGCCCAGGAAGCCAGCCCTCAGCCAGCCTTCTGCCCAGACAGGGTGGGCCTGGGCCTGGCTGCCTGCCTCCTCCATCTCACGGATGTGGCCCTGCCCATCCGTCAGGGTGGCAGCTGCAGGCCAGCGGCCAGTCCCCAGAGACTCTCACTACGGCCTCAGTGAGGGCTCGTCCAGCACACTCTGGGCCGTCACCCTTTCCTTGGGCCACCCTGGCTCCAGGGGAACCATGGTCTGAGGCCCTGTTGGAAATACTCCTCCTATGCCCCACCCGGTCTGACCGGATTCCATCCCACCCATCTCGAACCAGCCCCTCTGGGCCGCACCCTCCAGGTCTGAAGGAACATCGTGAGGCCACAGTGACGGCCAGTGTTGACCTAGAGCTGTGGTCCCACTCCAGCGGGCCCTTGGGCCCAGACGGAGAAACTGGGGTTGGAGATTCCAGGTCACAAAGCCAGGGTGTGGCGGAGCTGGCCAGCCTGCGCAGCTCTGCCCTCCAGGCCCATCCCCCTTCCTGGTGGGCGAGGCCACAGCACAGCTTCCTTCTTGCTGCAGAGGCTGCTGCCATTCCCCACCCCCCAACCCCACCATATGCATCCTTTTGCTAAATTTAGATTAATTATTCAAGAGGAAAGGGAGCACGTGCTTCTGAATAGCTAATCTGTCTCCACGTGCATTAGGACTTCTGATGTGATTGGGATAGAATAGGAAGATTATACAGGTAGTTGTAGAAGTCCCAGTAGGGGATTATAGGTAGAGAGGGAAACCTAGGAAACTTTGGGAGACCACTGTTAAGTTAATGATCGCTCAAGAAAGCTATCGGAACATCGTGGAGTGAAGAAGCCTTGCTTCACTATAAAGCCATAAATGAAAGCACGAGATATGCCCCAGGTCATTAAGTGAAAGAAAAGTATTACCACTCTTCTACTACTTTGAATAAGCGCTATGACGGTCCTAGTTTGACCTCATAGGGTCAGACACTCCCCTGCCCAAAACAAAGGAGGAGCTAGTGTTATAAGCCCTATGTCTACTCGAAGAAGGCGGTTCTTTTCCCCTTCCCCCACTTTCCTCTGATTATAAAATTGTAGCCCACTTAATCCTGGGGCAGAGCCCCCTCACCTGCCCGCTTGCATCTCTCACAAGCATCTTATGTTAATAAATCTACTTCTTGCCTATTACGTTTCCTCTCACTGAATTCCTTCTGCACTGAGAAACAAAAGACCTGAGCCTTGGTAAGTCCAGACACCAGCTGAGTGATGCGAATTAAAAGACCGTGGGTTCGAGTCCCAGTCCGGTTTTTGGCCGGGTTCAAGTCCCGGCCATATGGGTTCAAGTCCCAAACTGAGGTGCATGTTTTCAGATGTGCCTACCTTCAAGGTCGACCGCGGTCCCAGGGCCGCTGGCTCACACTGCCTGCCTGCCTTTGGTTTGTAGCGACATTTTTTCCCCTTCCTCTTTTGGTGTGTTTCCATGTGTTTATTAGATTTGTTCGCAGTGGCTCATGTATTTTGATGTCCGGTTAGTAATTTCCACCTCCAGGCATGCAGACCGGGGTGGGTGGGGGTTGGGGGGTTGGGGGCACCACCTCCACGCGCTCCTGTGACCCCTTTCAGGCCCCACCCGTCTCCTGCTCAGTTACCCTGATGGGCGCTGATGGCAGCGTCTGCCGGACCCACAGCTCCAGGAAGCACGTGTTCCTTATCTATTTCCTCCCAGCCTCTGCTTTGTCTTAAAATAGGGATAAAGACTAATATATTTTACAGGTCAAAATTCTTGGTGGAGTGAATGAATGTGACAGAAGCCATTGACAGAAGCTACAAATAAGGCAGCAGCGGTGAGGAGCGGGGACTCGGGAGCTGGGCCGCCTGAGTTCAAACCTGGCTTGGCCACTCATTTAGCTCTGGGCCTTGCGGCCAGCTGCCCTCTCTGGCCCTCAGTGTCCGCGTGGGGGTAATAGTATTCAACAGTAACTACCTCATTGGGCTGTTACGGGGTGTAAATAGGTTAAGATTGGTAAGGTGTTTAGAATAGGGCCTGGCACATGTCAATGCTACCCAAGTATTTGCTAAATCAGTGACACCTTCCTCTTTTCCTCCTGAGTTCAAGACCAAATGAGAGGGACTTCCCTGGTGGCGCAGTGGTTAAGAACCTGCCTGCCAAGGCAGGGGACACGGGTTCGAGCCCTGGTCTGGGAAGATCCCACATGCTGCGGAGCAACTAAGCCCGTGAGCCACAACTACTGAGCCTGTGCTCTGGAGCCCGCGAGCCACAACTACTGAAGCCCGCGTGCCTAGAACCCGTGCTCCGCAACAAGAGAAGCCACCGCAGTGAGAAGCCTGCGCACCGCAACGGAGAGTAGCCCCCGCTCTCCGCAACTAGAGAAAGTCCGCAGGCGGCAACGAAGACCCAACGCAGCCAAAAATAAATGAATAAATAAATAAATTTAAATTGAAAAAAAAAACCCAAATGAGAAAGACACTGGGGTTTCAAATAGCAGCTTTATTGTAAATAAGGCTGAACTTGAGTAGAAGGCTTGACTCACAACCGCCGTCATATACCCCAGTACGGATTACACTTGGCCCCCGCTCCAGGTTTGCCAGGGCCTGTCCTGTAACCCTGAGTCCACTCCTCAACCAAAGCTGTGACCAGAGGGCAGGGTGGGCCAGGCAGAGAAGGAGCGTGGGAACCGAGGCTGCTCAGTGCCAATTCCCAGTCTCCTCGCTCCCCATTCAATGAGAAAGGCTGCATAGAGGCCAGAGTTGCCTTGCCCCTTCTTTCAAATGCCCGATGGAGGGTGTGGGGGGCAGAAGGGGGATGGTGGGGTGTTTTCCCATCTACCAAGGACCACTCCCAGCTGTCATTTATCAAACACCTACTGTGCACCTTGTACGTGTTTCATTGCTCCCTCCTCACAATCATCTTACAAGAAAGTGTCACTAATTTTTCAGATAAAGCAACTGGGACTCAGAAACCTTAGGTGACCTGTCCAAGGTCACACAGTCAGGAAGCAGCGGAGTCGAGATGCACTCTTTCCCCTTTGCCACGCTGACTCTGGCTCCACCTGGACAGTTGTAAAGGGCTGCTTGGCTGTGGTTCTGGGAGGAGGCCGCTGGCTTCGGAACCTGGCACCCGGCACCCAGCAGTGAGGACTGGGCCTTTCCTCTGGGAGAATATGCTTTGGCACTGGTGCTCTGTGGGGCATGATGTGATGTGATGGTGTGATGGGGGTGATGGTGTTTATCTGCTGCCGCCCTACCTTAGGTGTGTCTGGGCACAGACTGGGGAGGGGCGTCCTTGTGGGGCCCTGCTGGGCTCCTGAGAGGCACAGCCCCCACGCTGAGCCCACCAGGCTGACTCCCAGGAGCCGTCTGCCTTGGAGACCTGGACACAGAGTGACTGTCACTGTCCTATGGAAGCAGGAGGAAGGGCAAGGAGAAGAGTAAGGACCCCTGAATCTGCCAGGAGACGCGGTGACTCGCCAGGTGGTCAAGCTTAGAGAGGGCCTGCCATGCAGGGAGACCAGCACTGCACGGGCCGGGGGCCTGAGAGGGGGCCCGTTCTGGTCATTTGGGCACACGCAACAGAAACAGACTCTGGGTGCTTTTAGCACAAAAAGAATGTACTAGACAGACATAAATTAGCCCTCGTGTCAGGGGAAGATGCAAAGACCCAGGCCAGGAACGAGGGTGGTCCTGGGGATCCAGCTGGGCAAAACCTAGGGATGAAAACAGCAGGATGGGTGAGAAAAGATTTGGGCGGTAAAAGCAACAGGGACTTGTAACGGGTTGGGTGGAGGGAGCTGGAGTGGAGGGAGGAGCCGGGGACGGGGTGGCGGGGGGGCAGTGCTGTGAAGAGAGAATGTTCCAGGCGCAAGGACCGCCTGGTGGGAGTGGAGGGCCCCCAGGAACAGCCCTACCCCCCCCCCCGCCAGCAGGTACCTCTGCAGTCCACACAGGCCTTGGGCACTGCTGGCACCTGACTTCCTTGTCCTTCCAAGGCACTTGGCCTAGCGTTTCGCACATAGTAGGTGCTCAATGAATATTTGTAGCCCGTCTCCTATCAATTGGAAGGAGACAGCTGGATGCAGAAGTTGCTCCAGGTTTGACAGGCCTGACGCGTCCTCAAGGATGACACAGAAGGTGGTGTCACAGTGGTGCATGGCGTGCTCCTAAGTCACAGCTTCTGCTTCCCGACGCTTCAAGGCAAACAACTGTGCTTATTTGAATGAGACCCCTCGACCTGGCATATCGGTGAATAGAAAGGAGGTATGGTGTGACACATTCCTCCAGCTCTCAAACTCTATGTTCTCTTGAGAAATACAAACAAATCCACGTTTAAATACAGGCCGCCCACTTGCATCAAAGGGGGCGGATTCCCTGGGTGACAAGTGCACACAGTTCTGGCTGGGTTTACATCAAAGCCTTTCCCACAATCCCTCATTCATGGCCTCCTTGGCCCGCCACGGTCCTAATTCAGCATCCTTTGTTCCAGATGGTCTTGTCAAGGCTGCCTTCTCGAAGGCTGATTTGGAGCTCTGGTCTAATCTGCATAAGACCTCAGCTGGATGGTAACACCAAGTGCCTTGCAATTTGTTTGTCCTCAAAATCTGCCCACTGCCACAAGTCGCTCTATTGGAGGTGTGGGAATTTTCTTCACGCATTGTTTTCAAGCAGGCAAAATGGCTTATTTATGGAGTACTCATTACTGGCTTTGTGATTTGTGTGAGAACAAGGCTGTCCTTGCCCTTGGAGAGCTCCCCATGGGGGACTGCTAATGCCTGTCACAGACTAAATGTCACCCTTTAGCGAATTCATAGGATTTCAGAGCTAGAGGAGCCCCCTGGGGGCTCGCGGAAGTCCTTGGACAGACCAGGAGCGTTAGGCTGAGGCGGGCAGAGGGGCCGCTGGGTGGAAGAGACAGCTGATGCTCCCACTTGCGCACTCTTTCCTGAGAGGCACACGGGACCCCACGCTGACATCCCGCTGGGAACCGGAGTGCTGCCTCCTCGTCGGAGCTGGCCAAGGTCCCAGATCTCTTCCTGTCCCCGAGGCATAGGTGGCATTTCCACCTAGCTGAGTCACCAGGGTTTTTTCCAGGTGGAGGCGGTAATTACCAACCCAGGCGAGCCCAGAGTTCCTTAGCCCCTTGTGGAGGTGGCTCCAGGCTGCCAATTTAGAAACAAGCCTCTCTGTGTAGAAACATATCCTCAAAGCCCATTTGCAGAATGTGGTCAGGGTCCTAGACGCTGTGGGTGAATTACAAACCACGGACACAGTAAAGTAAGAATGATGGCTGTTGACACTGTGCATTCCTGCATGCTACCAACAGGTATTTTAAGTGCCTCAAATTAGAAGAGTGTCGTGCAAGGGGGATGTACCATGAGGAAACCGACAGCTCTTTCCTACAAACATATTGTCTACTCTTTACAACAACCCTAGGATGATATTGCTTATATGTGAACTCTAAAAAAACTGTACGAATGAACTTATTTACAAAACAGAAATAGAGTTGCAGACATAGAAAACAAACTTGTGCTTACCAGGGAGGAAAGTGGCGGGGGGGGAGGGATAAACTGGGAGGTTGGGATGGACATATACACACTACTATATATAAAATAGATAACTAATAAGGACCTACCGCATAGCACAGGGAACTCTACTCAATAACTGTGATGACCTATACGGGAAAGGAATCTAAAAAAGAGTGGATATATGTATATGTATAACTGAATCACTTTGCTGTACAGCAGAAACTAACACAACATTGTAAATCGATTATACTCCAATTAAAAAAAAAAAACCAAAAACCCAGGAGGCAGCTATGACAATGATCTCCATTATAAAAACAGAGGAATTTGATTTTAGGGAGCTCGAGTCACTTTGTTTCTTCTCCAAAGGAGTTTACAGCTTAGGCAAGTCGAGAAATACAAAGTCAGAGCACCAAAGGTAACACACTGTGTCCATAATCATGGGGAGAAGGGAGTGGTTAGGGGAATCTTCATTCAGTCATTCAGCAAACACTGGATTCAGCATGAGGTGCTCCCCATTCTTGGCTGGGTTTCTCCCATAACTCCTGTCTCCCACATGCCTCTGGAGCTAATTTGCTGATGCCCCCAGTGAGCCACTGACTTTGCCAGGCCTCAGCTCTGCTCACGGTGATCACACTAACTACCAATACTGTTGACAAGGCTGTGCTAAGAACGAGGGGATGCCATCTGTGAAGTGTGTCTTCCGGGAGTGGATGCAGGCCTTACTCCTACAGGTTAGTTTCTGCTCTGGTGCTTGTGAACCCCTCCCAACCCTGATGCTGAAGTGTGTGCAATGCCTGTGGGTTGTCACACGTATGAATTATCTGGTGAAGGTTAGAGAATACCACTGACTTTGGCTCGATAACTTTAAAGAAAATGCCTTTATCACCATCACAGTTACATGCAACAGCACAAAGCAGGAGCAAAGGAAAAGGAAAAAAGCTCAAAAACCAAAGAATAAATGACATTTCAGAAAAAGCAGAAGAGGTAGATACGAAGACCAATTGTAATTGAAAGTGGCAACGTGTCCTATGACTTAATTGCTGGCTTCTGGGTTGTTTCAGGTTAGCAAGAAGCAGGTACACACCAAGCCAGACAGGAGGCCCTGTGGCAGGGAGCAAAAGATTTGACCTTGGGCAGTCTCTCAACTTCTCTGTGCCTGTTTTCTCATCCATAAACTGGGAGAATAGTAACATCTAACTTAAAGTGATAATAAGAGAGTACGGATTCACATGCCTACTATCTAACAGATATTCAAAAATTGTAGCCATGATCATGAAGAGTCATATCAGAGAAAGCAGAAAGTGGGTACAGAATTGATAGGTGCTTAGAATGAATTTCGTTTTGTTGGACTAAAATGAACCTTTGTTTTGAATGTCCCTGTCTTATTTGTTTCCAAATAAGACTGACTATGTCACCTCATCAAATGAGACAGCGTGCACACAGAGAGTGGTGTGCTGGTAAATATTCAACGACAGGCTCCCGGGAAGGGGGCGAACCTTGACTTGTAGTGTTTGCCAATGTCTATGGTGTGGATATTCCCACCATGGCCGATTTCAAGCTTCCAACATGGCGTCAGGAGACTTGACAACTACATGCCTTGTGGGTTCCTACGTGGGACCCTGGAACAGAAAAAGGACATTAGGTGAAAAATAAAGGAAATCTGAATAAATTATGGACTTCAGTTAATAACAATGCATCAGTGTTGGTTAATTAATTACAACAAATATATCATACTAATGTAAGATGCTAATGTTAGGGGAAATTGGGTGCAGGGTATATGGGAACTCTGTACTATTGTCTTGACTGTTGTGTAACTCTAAAACTGTTCTAAAAATCAGGCCTATTAAAAAGAAGAAATAATGTCCCAAGACACTTTGGGAAGAAATAATAATATTAATATCTATTATTAATTGAGGGCTTACTGTGTGCCCATAAGTTTACACGTCAACTCTGGGCTTCTGTAAGGGGAGCCAGAAAGGGGCGGATGCAGCCCAGCCCCAGAGCTGAAAGAGTAACGGCAGGCAGGGCAGCTGTGAGTACTCCTCAGCTGGGGCTGCTTCCCTCTCTGTCGGACACCAGGGTTACGTTCTGGGAGACAGCCACCTGCCCAGGAGGGAGGGGACCGTAATCCCCAGACCACGTGAAAAGTGGGCAGGGCATGTCCTGAGGGGAAAGTGGGGTTCTATTACCAGAGGAAAGGGGAGATGGGGGGACAGCTGCGATTTTAGCTGTTCACCATCCCTTCCCTTCCCACCACCCGTAGGTTTGGTTTGGGTGAGGCTGACTTACCCTCGGTTCTGTGGCGGGCGTGGGACCCGGCAAAGCCTGGCCAGCCAGAGCCACTGAGACTTCGGTTGAAACTGGAGGAAAAGGGGCCGACTCTTCTCCAGAGTCTGTTGAGGGGGGAGGACCGGGCCACTTTGTCATCATAAGGGAAAAACTGTGTCAGACCAGACCCTGGAGCTGCAAGGTGGAGATAGGCCTCGTCAGCCTGAATCTGAAGTTTCAGAATCTGAGTCAGTCGCTCTTTTTTTTTGTAAAAAAGTACAATTCAGTGGTTTTTAGTATACTGACAGAGTTGTGCAGTCATCGTCCCTATCTCAGCATGGTATTCACAACGGTTGCACACGGACGTTGAAGAATATTTTGCCATTTTCCACGATTCCTGTTACTCTAAATGTATAGATATGTATACATGCAGAAATCATACATATTATACAGATGCAGAGGCAACACGTGTGAAGAGAGACACCAACTGTTTATATTGCCGACTAGAAGAACAGGGAATACATGTATATTCTTTTTCAGGTTCTTTTCCATTATAGGTTATTGCAAGATATTGAATACAGTTCCCAGTGCTATACAGTAGGTTCTTGTTGTTTATTTTATATACAGTAGTATGTATCTGTTAATCTCAAACTCCTAATTTATCCCTTCCCCCTTTCCCCTTTGGTAAACTTAAGTTTGTTTTCTGTGCCTGTGAGTCTATTTCTGTTTTGTTAATAAGTTCATTTGTATCTTTTTTTTTTTTTTAGATTCCACATATAAGTGATATCATACATTTTTATTTCTCAGTCTGACTTACTTCACTTAGTATGATAATCTCTAGGTCCATCCAATTACAGTTTGTATTTAGCTTTTTATTTGATAGAACCTTTGGAATAGAAATAAAACAACAGAAACAAAATGATTCTTTTATAAACATACATGAAACTGTTAATTTTCTCTTGTTTACATTGACTTTAAGGTATACTTTTTTGGTGAAAGCATATTCCACTGTGTGACTTTGAATGCAATCACGTTTTACTTTTTAATCTTTTACACCAATGCTGCTGACAGCATGGTGTGTGCGACCACAGCTGGCCCGCACTCTGTTACCAGTTCACGGGGAGATAAGTTCAGGAATTAAGAGTTTTAGAGGCGCTCAAAGCAATTTAACAGAGCTGTTTTATGTTCTTTGAATCTAATAATAAAAAATCAGGGCTTGAACTTTGTATGTCATTGTTTTTTTAAAATTTCACTTATTTCTAATAATTTATTTATTTTTGTTGCACGTATCAGTCCACAATGGACTGCAAGAAAAAAGAGCTGGTCTCACCCTACAGGTAGCTTGGGAAGTGCTGCTCTGTATCACTGAGAATTAGTACAAGTCAAGGTCATGATGGAAATGGAGCTCAGAAAAGGAAAAAAAAAGCTAAGAAGATGAAAAACATGAGAAGTCTCCAAAATGGCAGTTTGCTTAAATTTTAGAAACTGCAAATGAGGAAAAAGCAAGCAGACCTCTGTGCCGAGCATGACCCCCACAAAATCTGCAAAGAGGACACTGCTTTGATGAGGATTTACTGCTGATCAAAGCAACGAGAACGATCAAGAAAGTGATTTTCGGCAATTCCACAACTAGAACAGGTCTGATGGAGACCCTTCAGCTGTGGGGTCTTCTCTAAATGAGGCTGTACTGACCAACCCCTGACTGCAGAGAGAAGGCTTGTGGGCCTCACTTGGACTCCCCCTGGTTGCCCTTGTGTTGGGCATGAGGACACACAGCCTTAGGAGGCAAAGAAGCTCAGTGGCTGAGAACACAACTTCGTTAGGAGCCACACAAGCTCATCTGAATCCTGCCTTTGCTGCTTACATGCTGGGTAGACCTGAGCTGGGTAGCCATCACTTTCTGGCCTCAGTTTACCCATCTGTAAAATGCACTTAATAGGATTTATCCAAGGCGGTTGTGAAAATTAAATGAGATAATAAATAGTTTGGGGCAGAATTTCCCAGGAAACGTGGCCCTTTTCCTCTCTGGAGGCTGGTGCAGGGGCAGCAGCAGGTGCAGGGTACGTGGGAGCCCTGGATGGACTCTGATTTGAGCCCTAGCTGCAAGTTCCGGACCAAAGGGGTATCTCAGGTCAGGAGGGGTGCGGGGAGTGTCCCTGGCCTGCATCTGTTCAGCACCGTACAGGGGAAGGGTGTCCATTCTGCGTATGTGTGTGTAGGGTATGTGTGTGTGTGCATGTGTGTGTGGGGGGCTGGGGGTTGGGAAGTGACCATGGGGCCCAGACCCAGGAGCAGAATCCCCGGGACAGCCCCACAGGTGCAATCTTTTGCCCACTGCTTGTGGCAGCGTCCACTCACTTCCACTCATGGGGGAGGCTGGGGGGCACAGAGTGGAGGTGGGGCCTGGAAGAGGTCCAGCTCGCGCTCTGTGTATCGGAGGGACCTGGCACACCCTGGTGGGGTCTGGGGGGATGATCTGTGTGAGCTGGAGGGGCTGGGGCACCCTTAGCTTCCGCTGGGGATGCTCCCCAACCTGGAGTGAATTGCTCCCACTTCCCCACTGGAGAGACGTGCCCATTGCAGGCCCTGCTGGTGGGCGTGACCCACCCTTGTAGGCGTTAATAGCCCCACATCCCTGCATCAAGTTCCATGGAAAGTGAAATTTCAAGCATGTAGTAAAACGTGCAGAAACTGTCTAGTTATCCTGTGAGCCCAGAATATTCCCTCCCAGGAAAACTGCACACTGTGGTCGTGGCCCATGTGGTCTTTAGTTGGGCCAGAACGTGAAGGAGGAGCTCTGTCTTCTGATCACTCGTCCCTCCCTTAGCCTGCTTCCCCTTTGGGCATCTTCCCTCGGGGCATCCACTGACCCCTTCCCTTCTGCTCTTGCTGTCGCCCTACCCCCCCCCCCCCCCATTTTACACATGAAGGTGTTGAGGCTCAGAGGTTGAATGGCTGCTTAGGGCCACCGGGCTTTCATGGGTGGGAGCTGGGATTTGAACCTAGGTCTCTTGGCCTCCTTTCTCATTCCCCTGCTACTGCTCACTGGTCCCTGTGTAGTCTCTGATTCTTAACACTCGAGGGCCAGCAACCCCGGTGATGTGTCAGGCCCATAGCTCCTTGGGGCACATCTTACTGGACCTAGAGGTAGCCTGGGCACCTGTCTCTTGGGTCCCACTTTCTCTCACTGCAGCTTCTCTAGGCACATGGCAGGCTGGTCAGTGGCACAATGTGGGCAGTGACCTGGGCCTCGGTCATCAGCTTCTGTGCTCTCATTACCGTGCATCCACCCCCCGCCTTAAATGTGTGTTTCTGCTTCGCCACGTGAGCAAGTCCCTCCTGGGGGCAAGCCCTCTCCAAATGAGGCAGGTGAGGGGCTCTTCAAGGGGGACCTGCTCTGAGGGTTGGTACAGCTGCTTTGCCAACACACAGGAAGCCCTTCCTGAAAGCTTCCCACGCAAGGTCAGCGCTCGGCCCATCTGGTGCAGCACAGGAAGGGAGAGCCAAATGGTGTTCTGTGTTTTGTTTTTTGTACGGGGCCTGAGTGCAGCAGAGGCTCACAGGGAGAGAGAGGAGCACAGGCTTTGCAGTTGGACACATTGTGGCTTTAAATTCCAGTCTTGCTGTCTGTCTCGTTTCGTTTTTTCTGAGTCACGGTTTTCACATCAATAAAATGGGGGTGATGATCACAGTGTATATGGGGCAGGGCAGTTCTGAGTTTTAGAGACAGTGTCTAAAGGATCTGACCAACAGAGCCTGAGTACAATCAGCCTTCAGTAACACTCTGCTCTGGGTGGTCCTTTGAGTGTGCCCTCCATGAGCAAGATGATTAGCAACCCGTACAGTAATGCTGCAGCTAATCAAGAACTTACTGAGGGTATACTTCGCCAAGCACTCTGCTGAGTGTTTTACAGGATGGTCCATTTCCTCCCCAGCCTTTATAAGTCCCATTTTACAGATGAGGAATGAATCTCAGCGACATTATGCAACCTGCCCATCATCGTCGGATGCTGGTGAACAGCTGCACTTGAGTCTCGGTCGGCTCCATCGCCCTTCCATCTCCCGAGGCTGAGCACTTAAGGCACCACAGGTATGCTCCAGGGAAAAGCAGGGTTTGTTAGACAACACGCTCCTCACCTTTTACCTTTCTCCTTTTGTATCTGTTTGCCCTTCTCATTTGCATCACTTCCTCCTCTCGCCCTTTCCCTACTTTCTTCCTCTGTTAAGCTAAAGAACAATCAAAGCTGCCCTTCAGGAGTATCAAGTTTAAACATAACATGGTAAAGTTGAGGAAACAAAGTATCAGTTATCTATGGCTGTGTAACAAACTACCCCAAAGTGAGAGGCTTACAACCACAAGCTTTTATTTTATTTGCTCATAACTCTCTGATTTGGCAGTTTGGGCTGAGTCCAGCTGGACAGTTCTGCTGGTCTCTCTGGGTCGCAGGTGGCTGCAGTTAGCGGAAAGCTTGACTGGGTCTGGGTGGTCCAGTGCAGCCTCACTCACCTGCCTGGCGGTTGGCAGCCTGTTGGCCAGGGTGCCTCAGTGGCCACTCGCTAGGCTAGCTTAGGCTTGTTTAAGAGGGTGGAAACTGCATGGCCTCTTGACGTTTCAGCTCAGAAGTTGTACATCACTTGAGACACATTTTATTGGTCAAAGCAAGTTACAAGATCTGTCCAAATATGTCGGGTGAAAAAGTAGATTCCATCTCTTGTTGGGAGGAGTGTCAAAGACTTGGTGCCTGTTTTTAGCCTACCACACTAAGCACAGTTCCCTCCCCCAAAGATATCCTTAATATAACCCTTTTTGTTCCTTCACTCCTCTCCCCTGACTCCCATTCCCTCCTTATACTTTCAATAATAATTCCTTACTTCACATCACCCAAAGCTTCATTCACTCACTTAACAAATATTTTATTATGTGCCAGGGACCCCGAAGTGAACAAAGTTCCTGCTCTAGTGAATCTAATGTTCTAGTGGAGGGAGCAGACAATGCAGAAATAAACAAGCACACAGTGTACGGCTATGGTGGACAATGGGTGCTTTGGACAACAACAGAGCAGATGAGGGGGTGGGGAGTGTGTGTGAAAGGGTGGAGGGTAGTTGGTGGTTCCTATTACATACAGAGCCATCAGTTGACATCTAATGAGGTGACATCTGAGCCTGAAGGAAGTGAGGGAGTAAGAAGGTCCAAGCAAAGGGAAAGATTTCCAGGTAGCGCAAACAGCCAGTGCAAAGGCCCTGGGGCTGACATTGAGAGACACAATTCCTTACAGTCTTAAATGTAGTTTAAAAACACCAGCTGTATGTATTTCATGAAAGAATAATGAAAGAAAATACTTAAAAATGGTAAAGCTCTTGCTAAGCGAAAGCACTTTATTTTACCGGATTCTGTTATCATCGATTATAGCTCCTGAGAAGGGAACGGAGGGTCACCTCTCTGAGCTTCAGGGAGTTCACCTTTCAAAAGGAGAACTGTGTGCTTATCCTGCCTCTCGCCTTGTGGTGAGAATCAAAGTGACACCATGAAAAATGAAAGTTGCTCTGCTTCTGGTTTCATTTCCTACCGCAAGGTTGCCCGTGATTTTTTTTTTTTTTTTAAACGCAAAACCCTCAAAGGCTCACTGCTGCCTAAAGAATAAGTGCCAGGCACCTGAGCACGACTTCACAGGGCCCTGGCCGTCTCATTTTTTGCCCAGAACCGCCCCCCCCCCCACCCCACAACCCCATGCTCCAGTCAAAACCGGCTCTCATCTCAGCCCCTCTCTGCCTGGGATCCTCCTCTCCCTTCTCAAGCCTCAGCACCTAGGGGACAGGCGCCTTGGTGGTTAATGGACCCAGATCAGTGCCCCGCTGGCGCTCAGGTAGATAATGTGTCCACCTCTAAGCCGTTATAAAGCTCTTTCCAGACCATCTTCGAAGATCAAATCTTGGTACCGCCCAGCACTAGCTAGCTATGATGCCCCTGAACAAACCCCTGAGCCTGCTTCCCTATCTGCAGAGGGGTCCGGGACACCCTTTTGGTGGGCCTGGAGAGGACACGGGCCGGCGCGGGCACACACCGCGTCCGGACATCCGTGCTTCCGACTCTGGGGCGGGGCTGTAGGGCGGCTGACCGGGGTGGGGGGGGCCTCCAGAGGAGCAGGGTCTGGGGCTCGGGGCAGCAAAGGGGTGCGAGGGCTTCCCCGTAGTCCGTCCAACCCCGCCGGCCCAGAGTGCGGCCGGAGGGACCCCCGGGAAGTCCGCTCGGCGGGGCGCCGCCCCCGCCCCCGGGCAGAGCTTCCCGCGGCCACCACTCGGGGCCGCAGCCACGCCCGCGCGCTGACCCCGTCCACCCGCAGCCCGGGCCTGGCGTTCCGAGTAAGATCCCGGGGGCAGAGCCTGGCGGCGTGGTGAGCATGCGCGGGCCGCGACGCGCGGCGCGCATGCCCAGTGCTCCCGGGAGGCGGAAGCTCGGAACGGGGACGCGGCCGGGCGCGCGCAGCGGAGGGAGGCGCGCGCCTCAGCAGGCCGCCGCGCACGCGCGGCCCGCGCCGACGCAGCACGGCCCCGAGGGCGCGAGCCCGCCGCCGCCGCCGGGCCGGGACTGCTGTGCGCCCGCGGCGTGAGGCGTGGGAGGGAGCGCGGCCCATCATCCGCGGCGCCGCCCGGTCGTCGTCTATCTTCGTCTCCCGGCGCCAGCGCGGTCCGAGTGAGTGCGGAGCCGGGGCCGGGGCGCGGGCAGGCTGGCGGGCCGACTCCCGGAGCTGGTTGTTGGCAGGGCCGCGGCCCGAGGGTGGAGGGCCGAGCGGGGCCGGACCGGCCAGTCCCGGCGGCGGAGACCGGCCCCTCCCGCGCCGGCCGCGGCCCCGGGAGGCCGGGGACGTGGGGAGGCCGGGGGCCCGAGGAGGCCGGGGGCTCGGGGGCTGGGGGCGCTTGGAGGCCGAGGGGTTCGGGGCTAGGAGACTCTGAGGGTCTCGAGGCCGGGGGACGTGGGGAGGCCGGGGGCTCCGGGAAGCAGGGGGCTTTGGGGGATGCGAGGAGGCCGGTGACTCAGGGAGGCTGGGGGCTCGGGGGACGCAGGGAGGCCGGGGAGCTCAGGGAAGATGGGGAGGCAGGGGGATTAGGGGCTCGGAGAGTCCGAAGGTCTGGAGGCCCGGGGCCTCGGGGAGGCCGGCCGGCCTCTGCCGGGGCGGGCCGAGTGCCTCCAAAACAAAAGGGGAGAGAGAGGAAGGAGGGGGAAGAGGGAATCCGCGGGGCCGCCGGGGGATCGGCCGGCCCGCGGGGCAGGGAAGGGTGGGCCTCGAGCCCGCGTGCGGGGCGGCGGGGCGGCTGCGTCCCCCGCGGCCCGCGCTCAAGTTTTGTGCAGCCCGGAGGCTGTCTCGGCGGCAGCCCTGAAGACCTGGCAGGATTCGTTGCGCTTCCTAAGTTTCCTCCTCTTCTCGCCCCAGCCCCCAACTCCGCGGCGCCCGCCGAGCAAGCTGGAAGCACTCTGGGTCCTTTCCTGGCACCCCATTCTTTCTCAAAGGAGTGTGTGTGTGTGTGTGTGTGTGTGTGTGTGTGTGTGTGTAGGGTGTGTGTAGGGTGTGTGTGTGTGTGTGTACGCTGTTACTTGGCTTTCTTTGATTGCCGGATTTTGTAGCTCAATGCATTAAGGGTAAAGGTTTTTGTTTTTGCCATTTCAACAGTGTCTTATTCTTGCTTAGGTAGCCTGCAGCTGGGTTTTTGGCAGTGAGACCAAGAGAATAGTAATATTGTGGTATTCATGGGAACTGGTTGAAATACGGTCAAGTTGAAGGCGATGTAAGAGTTTGGGGGTCTGTATTTAAGACGACCATCATTGGGATTCTTACTTAGGATGTAAACATCTTCGTGGTTGGAAAAACAGGCCATTACTGTTCAAAATGCAATACCAGAGCCTCACCTTTAATACTGTATTTGTAAAACGGGTAATGAAAATAGTCTTTTCATTGAAATGACACAGCCAAGCCCTCAGGTTAGTTGTCCTGTCTTTGACAACCTCTGAAAAGTGGGAGGAAAGTATGTGGATGAAGTGATTTAAGATTCACAGTAAATTAGCATTCAGCGTACTTTGTTGAGGTACAGTGTAGATAATATTTTGGTCCAGTTGTACTATTGAGTTAATGTTTAAAGCCCTGTAGTATTTAAACACATGAAACTTTTAAAGGAAGTTTGTGTTTCAACTTTCAATTCATAAAGATAGTATGTCTTAGTATCTTTATGAGTATATTGTTTTATATTTTTGGCTACTCTTGGAGGGGAAAAACTAGTTGAATTTGCCATTAGTCTCTTCTGGACACTTGTGTACTAACTGCTGCTGAAACAGCAAGATCAAATATTATAGATTCTCCTCTGAAGAATTTCTTTCAGGTCATTATCAAATAATCCAGTTTAATAACGAGCACTGGAAAATATCGTTTAAAATACATGTTCCCATGTAAACGCGGCCCCATAAGACTTCATGAAAGGACTGAATAGAAGGACTATACATCATTCAGAGGTGATGCATTGAGAAGCAAGTGCTTGGCTAAATAAAGACATTGAATCCAAAACTTAGTATTTATGATGTGGGGCAAAGAATGCTGCAACTCCTACAGGAGATCGTCTGAGGCTGTCTGTCAAGGAAAGTGAGTAGTAAGTGTTAGATCAGGAGTGATCAGGAGTGTTAGATCCACTAGTGCAGCGGTTGCTAAGTGTCTGGGGAAAGCGGGAGTTAGGAATGGCAGTAAGGATCATTAAAACATTTTTAGCTAAACTCTTCTCTGTAACACTCCATGCCCTTTGTTGGAAAGTACAGAAATTAATGTTCCAATTCTCAAAGCTGGGTTCTTCAGCTAGACAACTTTTCTTACTAGAAAGTTGGAGAAATTGTCTAAATAACAAAATCGTATCATTAAAGTGTTCCCTTTAAGAAAAAATACTGATGAGCTTCCTAAGAAGAAATTATTGTTATATTTTGTATATACATATATAGTCTACGGTGCTATAAAGTGTTATGTGTAGCAAAAGATAATTTTGAAAATTACTATCTTTGCATGTTATTTTGAGTTATAGTGAGGTGGGATCTTAGTTCATATCTCTAAAGGTTTTATGGAAACCTTGTTTTCCAATATTTTAATGTGTCTTAATTTTGAGAAAAATAATTAAAAATTGTCTTAAGGGTAACAAAAGATGCAATTCAAATTGTTAATACAGTATGTAAATCTTTAATTTTTTTAAATTAAACATTTTCAGTTTAGACATTTTCAGATAGAATAAATCTGGTTTTAAATTTCAGTGGCATTAAAAAAAGTTCTGTTACTTTTGATTACTGTAGCTTTATAGTATAGTCTAAAGTCAGGGAGCCTGATTCCTCCAACTCCCTTTTCTTTCTCAAAATCTCTTTGACTATTCGGGGTCTTTTGTGTTTCCACACGTTTTTAGATTTTTTTTGTTGTTGTTCTAGATCTGCAAAAAATGCCATTGGTAAAAAGTTCTCTTATTTTTATCATATTTGTGAAATGAGTTTTTAAATGAGTTTTTTTGGCTAGTAAATCAGAAAAGTGTAGTTTCTGAAGTACTTTATTTTGCTGTAAAGCTCTAGTTTAAGAACATATTTTCATTAGTTTCCTCTTAGTGAAATCCCTTAAATAATTAGAAAAAATTACTGTGAGGATCTTTGAGAGTTTTCACTGATGTCTGTATTTAAAATGTTAACTTAAAAAATTTGGGCAGAGTAAATGACCTTACTTGAGTCAATAGTAATAAACTCCAAGAAGTTTATGAATGCAAATAAGCATTCAAATGTTAAGTTGCTTATCACCCTTTAGAAGGATCCCTGGAATGGAGAAGGATGGAGAGCAGCTCCAGCTTGCCTTGTGTGCACGTGTGTTTCTCTAGCTCACCCAGATACATTCAAAGTTATGTTTTTTTTCCTTCTTTTCTGTAAAACAGTGTTTAGTAGTGGATTATTTGAGCCCTTTATTGCTTTTTCTCTCTACTGACATTTTGGCAGGGTTCTTTTTCTTCTTCATTTCATGACTACCAAAAGGCAACCCAGTGCAAGAGAAATGAAATTCATATGTACCAGTTTCTGGCATTAGTTTCTAGGAATTGTGCTAAATCTTATCATTCAGAACTGTACAAATGTGTTTCTGATTGTAAATCAGCAGAGGAGCCCCCTCTGTTTCTATCTGTAACAGTTGTATTGTTTTTTACTAGGCTCTGTGATGGAAATGAAATTCAGATACACATACATAGTTAAACTTTCAGTTTAAATGGAATTTTTAGCAAAACTGTTAATTATAGTCTGATTTGCATAAATAGTAAGGAAATGATTTATAGACATAGTAGGAAATAAATGTTTCCCCAAGTGGCACTATTCCCACTCTTTAGCAGTTGGAAGCCTCAGAGAAAAATACTAGTAGCATCACCACAAAGTTTACCTATTTTTAAGGACACAAAGGTGTTTCCTTACAAACTTTGTACTTAATTAAAATAATCCTACCTAAATCTTATTTATGTACATAGCTATTTACTATAAGCTTTTTCACATTTTTCACATCAAGAAGAATGACTGAAGTTACACATTTGAATATTTGCCAGTGGTAGGGGAAGAACTGCATTTGTTAAACACCATGTGCCAGGCCTGAGCTGGGTGCCATAGTGCTTTATCTCCTTTTTTACTCGCTAGAACTACTGAGTTGTACTGCTGTCTGTATCCTCCTTTTGTAGATGAAACCCTGCAAGCATCGAGTTAGAGTAGCTCACCCGGGTCCTCAGCCCACAGTGGTGGACGGCTTGGACAGACCCGAGGGACTCTGCAGTGCCAGCTCCTAATAGCCTGCCTGTGGCCTCCCTGGCTGGAAAAGCAGCAGTCTGTAAAATCTTAATCCAGTCTCTGCAGCAGGAATAAGTAGTGTGCTAGTGTAATGACCATGTCTGGGAAAGTTTAGATAATTGTATTTTCTATTTGAATCTGACGCTTTCAGATCATGAAGTTCTGATCTGGCCAACATAGTATAGGTAAACATTTTAATTAATATACCAAAATTGTTTAATTATTTGAAATTAATTTAGAATTAGGTAAAGTATATAATGCATGATGCAGTGATTGATACTTCTTATTTGTCAAGATGTGCTTTAGTAACTTACACATTTACAGTTTTTTCATTGGTGACTTTTTTGAGGGGTTCATGTTTGAAGACAGTTTTGTGGGAAGCAAGGAGTATGTAAGGGAAAAGCAAATTGCACATTTCTCACACAGGTATGAGCCCCTTGTAGTAATCCTAGTATTTACAACCTCTGATACATTGCTGCTCTATAAATGTTTCTGAAATGAATGTGCTTACTCTCACCAACTTAGAATTTTCCATTCTGCTTTTTTTAAAATATATTTTTAAAATTAATTAATTTTGGCTGCATTGGGTCTTTGTTGCTGCATGTGGGCTTTTCTCTAGTTGCAGTAAGCAGGGCCTGCTCTTCACTGTGGTGCGCGGGCTTATTGCTGTGGCTTCTCTTGTTGCGGAGCACGGGCTCTAGGCACATGGGCTTCAGTGGTTGTGGCACGCAGGTTCAATAGTTGTGGCGCACGGGCTTAGTTGCTCCGCGGCATGTGGGATCTTAACTGGACCAGGGCTCGAACCTGTGTCTCCTGCATTGGCAGATGGATTCTTAACCACTGTGCCACCAGGGAAGCCCCATTCTGCTTTTAAGAGTCGGCATATACTCTGCTCCTTTATTTGGGGCCAGTGAACCAAGACCAAGGCTTAGAAGAACCTAAACGGTCGTGTCTGTGTGCTGTGTGTGCCTAGGATCTCCCTTCTGCCCCCATATTCTGTATTGAAAGTAGTCCAAGGTGCTCGTCATGTCTACTGGTGACCAAAACATGCATTTGTCTTTGCTGGCCTAAAGGAAGAGCTTAAATGATTTTACACATTACATGTTTTTAGTGGCTTGTGTGTCTTCTCGTGAGGATTTAAGCACCATGAGGGCAGAAACTTTGTTTTACACACTTTTCCATCTTCAGTACCTGACACAATATTTATTGAGTAGAATAACCCAGACTTATTAATTATTGGAGAACAGCTATTACATCCGTTAGCTGTCTGCGTTTTGTTTGCCTTGGTAAAGGACCTCGCTTTAAAACCACATAGGACTTGATACCAGGGAAGAATTGGATTATCGTGTTTTCACCTTTGTCTGCTTTATTTTAGATTACCACTGTCATCAGACTCGGGCCAGGGAAGAAATACTGCTCTGCCCCTTGACAGTTTTGTTCTTTTTTTCTAGAAACTGATCCTGTATAATTGATCTGTGTTCTTTAGGACTCATCCTAAGTTCTGCAGACATAGAAAATTGCTCAAGGTGACACAGAATGAGCGGGACTTGTAAAAGCTCCTTCATTACTGGTCCAGAAGCTCTAACGTGTCGTTTACTAATCAGCTGGATTCATTGGCTGCTTTACAAGAGTTTTCCATTATGCCCTGAAACCATTTTCAAAACCCATTTTCGTATGGCTGCAGTGCCAATTACATATACAACATGCCAGCTTTCCCTTGCTGTGACAGGTCACTTACCTTTACTTGGGGGAAAGTCAACATTTGGGTAAAAAAGAGCAGTTTGTTCTTCCTCAGCGAGTTCCCCCTTAGTCTTGCTGTACGGTGTGGGGAAACAGGCACTCTCACAGAGACCAGGAAGCTTCAGGTTGTTGAATTGGTTCTCAAAGTAGCCACAGGTTAGAAGTGCAAATGCTCCTGCCCTGCTTCTGACCTGCTGAATCTGACTCTGGGGGCGGGGCCGGTGGTCAGTTTCAACTTGCTGTCAGGAGCTTTTGATGCACGCTAATGTTCGTGGACCACTGCTTTAAAGTGTTTTAAAAGAAACGCCAGTTGTAGCAGGCAGACATCAGTCATAAATGGCAGAGGTACGTGTATGGTCTTTTTGACCACTTAGATTTGCTAATGAGGTTGCCTTCCTGTCAGGACTCTTAAACATGTTCCTAAGGGTTTTTAGAGTCTTGAGAAGACCTCACAACTCCTTTTGTTGAGTAGGGAGTTTGACTGTTTTCTGCTGAGACCACTTAATTATTTTAATTGAATCTCGGCGTGGATTTTAAATGAACTCTTATGTTGAAGTGGCAGTTTGTGTGGCTCCCGGACTTGTGGCTTTTGGCAGATAACAGGAGAGTGTGTACATGTGAGTGCTTAAGGCACACGTTCCCTGGTGGTTTTGCTTTGGTGCTGAAAAATTGGCTAGCTTTATACTAGAGTCAGGGTGATTGCCAAGTCTTGGGGTGACTAATGAAGCAGCATTGTGTGAATTGATTCTATGCCTAGCATTACATTCATATCTAAGTTTAATGAATTTCGTTTTGCCTTTTGTCCTTTCCTTTCTTTCCTAAGAAGGCGGCTAAGTGAAAGTTAGTGCACCAAATGGGATTGGCGATGTGCCTTGTGCAGAATTAGATGCACCTGTTGGTAAATAGACTTATTATAAGCTGACGGACAAGGATTCTGTATTATCTTTTCCTCATGCTGCCATAGTAGATGGTCAGTCAGTGATTGTTTGATGATTGAAGAAGAGTCTCTCATGCTGAGGTCCTGGAATTACAGAGACTAAAGCAAATGACGCTGTTGTGGGCCTTTTGTGGTAAGGGGTCTTTTTTTTTTTGGCGGTACGTGGGCCTTTCACTGCTGTGGCCTCTCCCGTTGCGGAGCACAGGCTCCGGACGCGCAGGCTCAGCGGCCATGGCTCACGGGCCCAGCCGCTCCGCGGCATGCGGGATCTTCCCGGACCGGGGTACGAACCCGTGTCCCCTGCATCGGCAGGCGGACTCTCAACCACTGCACCACCAGGGAAGTCCAAGGGGTCTTTTAAGTGTGTGAAAGTTGTTACAAAGGTAGAGACGAAGAACTCGTCAAAGGCAGAAGGAATTAGGTGTAATTTGATCTCATTTGGAGCTCTTTGGAACAATTTCTTTCTCCTTAAAGTTGGTCAAGTGAAATTAAAGGTCTCATTAATGTGACTCCCATTAAATGTATAGCTGTCTGACCAGTATTCGTGGGGGATTGGTTCCAGGACCCTCCTTGGATACCAAGTTCCTTGGATGCTCAAGTCCCTTACCTAAAATGACGTAGTATTTACATACATACCTTTAAATGCACACCCTCCTGTATACTTTAAATCGTCTCTAGATTACTTACAATACCTAACACAGTGTAATGCTATGTAAATAATTGCCAGTGTGGCAAGTTCAAGTTTTGCTATTTGGAACTTGCTGGGATTTTCCCCCAATATTTTGAGCCTCGAATGCGGAACCTGAGGATGCAGAGGGCAAGTGCATTTGAGTGTGCCTGGCCCAGAGCAGCTTCTCAGTGGATGTCAGTGGATGGTTCTCCTGGGACCCCGCCCTCCCTAACCATTAGGCTGCATCCCCTGAGCAGCCTTCTCTCTGATTACAGCTTCAGCGCATCCCCGTCTGTCTCTGTTCCCCTGTCAGTCTCCCCTCCCAGCGCCTTGGGGTCATTTCTGTAGTATTATTACCACCTTGTGGTTTTATTTTATTTTTTAAAAATTTTATTTATTTATTTATGGCTGCGTTGGGTCTTCGTTGCCGCGCGCAGGCTTTCTCTGGTTGCGGTGCACGGGCTTCTCGTTGCGGTGGCTTCTCTTGTTGTGGAGCACGGGCTCTAGGCACGCGGGCTTCAGTAGTTGTGGCTCATGGGCTCTAGAGCGCAGGCTCAGTAGTTGAGGCGCACGGACTTAGTTGCTCCGCGGCATGTGGGATCTTCCCGGACCAGGGCTCGAACCTGTGTCCCCTGCATTGGCAGGCGGATTCTTAACCACTGCGCCACCAGGGATGCCCCCCGCCCTGTGGTTTTAAATAGCCTTTTCTTGGTTATAATGAGGTTGCACATCTTTTTATACATTTACTAGCCATTTGTATTCACTGGTTTGTGAAGTGCCCATATTTTTCTATTAGTTTTAAAGAACTTTATTTGTAGACTTCTGCATGTTCAGAACACAGGTCCTTTGTTGCTTATATATTTTGCCACTGCCTCTGCCTACTTTGTCATGCAGTTTCAGTAGCTTGGTGGGTTGGTTTTTTTCTTTTTTGAATGAAGAGAAGTTCTTAAATTTAATGTAGTGCAGTTTATCAGTCTTTTCCTTTATAGTTGGTGCTTTTTGTGTCTTTCCCTACCCTGAGATAATGAACTTAATTCCTGTTATTTTCTAAATGCTTTATGATTTTGCCTTTCCCCTTTATAATTCTCTTGGAATTGGTTTTGGTGTGTAGTGTGAAGGAGGAATCCACTTTCGTTAACATGTGGACATCTTAGTTGTCCCAACACCATTTCTTAAAAAGAATAAATGCTCCTTTCCCCCAGTGCTCTGTGGTGACACTTTTGTTGTAAATGAAAGGTCCATATATATGTGTGTGTCTGGACTCTATTTGATCCCTCTGGTACTAAGCTGCCTACAGTATTGTAGCTTTATAATAAGTCTTATCTCCTCGTGGACCTCTTCCCACTTGATTCTCCTTCAAGTATGCCTTGGCTATCCTCAACCCTTTGCAGATCTGTATATGTTTTAGGATCACTTGGCAACTTCCCAAAAAATTCTTCCGGTTGTTGTTTGGGATGACATTAAATGTATAGATCAACGTGTAGAGAATTGATTCTGGATTTGGGTTATTACGGATAAAGCATATGAATATTTTTGTACGAATCTTTTTGTGGACCCAGGCTTCTATTTTTTCCTGGGGATGGTTGTTTAGGATTGTAATGGCTGGATCATATGGTAGGTGTCTGTATAGCTTTTTTTTTTTTTTTTGCGGTACGTGGGCCTCTCACTGTCGTGGCCTCTCCCGTTGCAGAGCACAGGCTCCGGACGTGCAGGCTCAGCGGCCGTGGCTCACAGGCCCAGCCGCTCCGCGGCATGCGGGATCTTCCCGGACCGGGGCATGAACCCGCGTCCCCTGCATCGGCAGGCGGACTCTCAACCACTGCGCCACCAGGGAAGCCCAGCTTTTTTTTTTTTTTTTAACATCTTTATTGGAGTATAATTGCTTTACAATGTTGTGTTAGTTTCTGCTGTATAACAAAGTGGATCAGTTCTATGCATACATATATCCCCATATCTCCTCCCTCTTGCGTCTCTCTCCACCCCTCCCTAACCTACCCTTCTAGCTGGACACAAAGCACCGAGCTGGTCTCCCCGTGCTATGCAGCTGCTTCCCACTAGCTATCTATTTTACAGTTGGTAGCGTATATATGTCCGTGCCACTCTCTCACTTCGTCCCAGCTTACCCTTACCCCTCCCCCGTCCTCGAGTCCATTCTCTACGTCTGCATCTTTATTCCTGTCCTGCCCCTAGGTTCGTCAGAACCATTTTTTTTTTAAGATTCCATATATATGTGTTAGCATACGGTATTTGTTTTTCTCTTTCTGACTTACTTCACTCTGTATGACAGACTCTAGGTCCATCCACCTCACTACAAATAATTTCATTTCTTTTTATGGCTGAATAATATTCCATTTTATATATGTACCATATCTTTATCCATTCGTCTGTCGATGGACACTTAGATTGCTTCCATGTCCTTTACATGTTGTAAATAGTGCTGCAGTGAACAGTGTGATACATGACTCTTTTTGAATTTGTGTAGCTTTTTTTTTTAATTAATTAATTAATTAATTAATTTATTTTCGGTACGCGGGCCTCTCACTGTTGTGGCCTCTCCTGTTGCGGAGCACAGGCTCCGGACGCGCAGCCTCAGCGGCCATGGCTCACGGGCCCAGCTGCTCCGCGGCACGTGGGATCTTCCTGGACCGGGGCGCGAACCCGTGTCCCCTGCATCAGCAGGCGGACTCTCAACCACTGCGCCACCAGGGAACCCCCAGAATTTGTGTAGCTTTTTAAGAAAGTGCCAAACTGTGTTCTGAAGTGGCTGTACCGTTTGACATTCCTACCAGCAGTGTATGAGAGTTCCAGTTGCTCTGTATCATCAGGGCAACATGATGGTCAGTCTTTTAAGTTTTTGCCATTCTAATAGGTGTATCATGGTATTTCATTGTGGTTTTAACTTACATTTCCCAAATGCCTTAATAACCCTGAGTATCTTTTTATATGTCTACTTGCCATCTGTATATCTTATTTGGTGTTCAGATCTTTTGCCCATGAAAAAACTTTTTCGTACGGGTGGATTCTTTATATATTCTGGATACAGGTCCTTTGTGAGATACTCTCAATGCTTTCCTCCCATGTTGTGGCTTGTTTTGTGCATTCTCTTAACAGTGTCTTGAAGAGCAGAAGTTACAAATTTTGATAATGTCCCATTTATCAATTTGTTCTTTTATGGATTGTGCTTTTTTGGTGTCATATTTAAGAAATAGTTGCCTAACCTAGGTCACAAAGATTTTCTCCTGTTTCCCCCTCCCCTCTCTAGAACATTTATAGCTTTAGGTTTTCCATTTAGGTCTGTGATTGATTTTGAGATAATTTTTGTTTGTGGTGTGGGATATGGGTCCACATTACTGGGAGGACTCTTTTGAGGCCTAAATGAAGGTAGCTCCCTCCAGAGCGCATTTGTTTCTGCTGCAGCCAGTCTGGGACCACCTTAAACCAAGTCCAAGGTTTGAGGTGTTCTGGACCACACAGAGCTGTCATTCTCTTGGTGAGCTGATTCACTGCTGGCTTACTCTCATCCTGAGCTGTGTAGCTTTTGAGGTCCTGCTTAGGGAGGTAGGATTAGACACTTTGCGGGGCCCGGCTTTGACTCCTGTCCCTCTTTCCCTGCACTGTTGTGAAAAGGAAAGTCGAAAATTTCAGAATTGTCAAATGACTTCCGTGCAGAGGTGGTTTCTCTGCTTGTTTCTCTCTGGGTTCCTGAGTTCACTTTAATTTTGTTATTTCCTTCTTGTCCTGTCATTTTCTGGTTGCTTTTAAGATTTTTAAAGTATTCTATCCGTCTTTTTAAGCCTTTTTCAGGGAAGGGTTGGACCAAACAACGTAGCCTGCAGTTAAGGAGCCAAGGAAAGTTCCTTTTCATTTCACTCCAGTGTCTAGAGTCTAAACGTGGACCCGCCGTCGCCTATAGTAGCCGCTAGCCACGCGTTTAAGTTAAAATGGAATCAGATTTAAAGTTCTGTCCAACAGCCAGGCTAGCCCCGTTTCCAGGGCTCAGTACCCACACGTGACTAGCGACTCCCCCTTGGACGGTGCAGATGGGGAGAAGGTTTTCACGGTTGCGGGAAGTCCTGCTGGGCAGCGCTGGCTGGACCGAGAGCCTCTGCGGGGAGAGCTTCTGCGGGGCCTCGTGGCGGCGAGTCTGCCCCGGAGAACCGCTAACGGAGCTGCCCTTGCTGCTTAAGGTTGGCCATTTTCTGGAATCTGCCTGCAGCCAAACATGGCTGAGCCCCTTAAGGCTTCTGGGGAAGGCTCTCCATGAGGTGGGTGTGGGTCGCAGGCTGTGGCTGTCAGGGTACGGATGGGGAGGGCAGACCGCGGGGCGCTCACAGATCTGCTGATGGAACTGGCATTTGGGGAGAACGCTCAGCATGCGCTGAGTCCCTGCCCTGAGCGGGTCGTAGTCCAGCGACCAGGCAGCGGCAGTGCCATGTTTAGCAGGTGCTGGGCAGAGCTGCGGGGGACTGCAGGACACTGCCACCCCATCCCAGGGGTCAACAGAAGGAGCCTGGCGGGGAGGGGGAGGAGGAGGGGAGAGTGTTCTAGGCGGAAGGAAAGCACAGGCAAAGCTACATGTTGGTGGGAACGTGCAGAGATTGGTTTACTGCACCGTACGTTGGATTCTAGCGTCGAGAGAGGTGGCAGAAACCACGGATTTAAGAAAATGTCACAAAAGGATATTCCATCCATTCACTGACTATTCGCTGTGAATTGGTAAGAGGATTATTAGTGCTGGGGCTGTGTCGGAAGCTCTCTTTGTAGCTCACAGAGCATTAGGATAAGAGCACGTGCTGCAGCAGCCCCCGCTGCCCCTTTCTGCTGCAGGGCGCCCCGGATGCTGGGCGCGATTCAAGGAACTCGGGGCATGCGCACTTAGCCGTGTCTGTAGCCTGCTGCTCTGGGAAGAAGGGTTCAGCTGGCTCAGTAAGTGCAGCCTGGCTGCAGGGGCTCTGTCCGAAAGACAGGGTGGTAATTGGGACTGAGGGTGGGGAGGGGAGAGGTTGGGGCCACAGACATGGGCTTGTCATGTCAGTCCTCTTCGTGGCCACCTGTGGAGTCGCCTGCCAGCACTCCTCTGCTTCATTTTGGGATCAGAGAGCAAGCAGAAGAGGTGAAAGCTAATTTAACTGTACCAGGGTATGTTGAACTGATAAACTACCTCAAAATCCAGTGTGTGCGTGCTCTGTATCAGGGCTTCTCAAACTTGAACAGGCACACACATCACCCAGGGATCTCGTTAGGTTTTAGGTTCTAATTCAGTCTGTCTAGGGTGGGGCATCAGATCTTGCATTTCTACCAGGCTCTCAGGTGGTGCCGTGCTGATGGTCCCTGGGCCCCACTTTGAGTAGCAAGGTACTGGTTTGCAAAGTATGGGTCATAAGATGACGTTGCCTTACTTAGTTGGAATGTTGAATAACCACTGGCAGTGCAGTTGTGAAGGGCATGGCCTTGGAGCCAGACTCTGACTCTCTGGTCTTGGGCTAGTTTGTTAACTTCTCTAACTCCATTTCCTTGTCCTTTAAATTGGCCAAATAATAGAACCATAGGCTGATGAGAGAATGAGGTGGTACGCAGCATGTAAGGTTCTGGTGTTCACTAGTGTGTGACCTTTTGAGATATTTCACAAAAGGTAATAACTATTAAAAGTAAACATTTACAGTAAAAGTTTGCCAGTTTTCAAAGTTCTCAGTCCTCCCTGCATCATTGCCCATTTTGTAATATTGCAGCTCAAAGAGAATGGGGGTATTTCTTTCATTTACTGCTGTATACACAGAACGTAGAGGCACAGCTGATACAGCTTGTTTTCCTGTGGGTGAATGTCCTTTGACTTTCTCAGCTCGTTGCTGTCAGCCTCTTCCTTTCTGCTAGGGTCAGAAGGTGCAGTGCTGTGTCTTCACATAGATTTTGTTTTTTAATTTATTTATTTTTGGCTGCGTTGGGTCTTCATTGCTGCGCACGGGCTTTCTCTAGTCGTGGCGAGTGGGGGCTACTCTTTGTTGCGATGCTCAGGCTTCTCATTGCGGTGGCTTCTCTTGTTGCGGAGCACAGGCCCTAGGCGCGCAGGCTTCAGTAGTTGTAGCACGTGGGCTTCAGTAGTTGTAGCACGCGGGCTCAGTAGTTGTGGCTCGCGGGCTCTAGAACGCAGGCTCAGTAGTTGTGGCGCACGGGCTTATTTGCTCCGCAGCATGTGGGATCTTCCCGGACCAGGGCTTGAACCCGTGTCCACTGCATTGGCAGGCAATTCTTAACCACTGTGCCACCAGGGAAGCCCCTCATGTAGATTTTTAAATAAGCATTTTTTAAAGAAGTTGCCAGTAGTAAGGGTGATGGAAAGCCGTTTTATACTAAGGATTCTGAGACATGCATAAATGGGAATTGTGTGAGTTTCTATTACATGAGCATTATACTTAATAATTAAAGTTAAAATATGAATCTTCAATTTTATTTTAAAACTTTGTGGAAATTTTCAGACATATGCAGAAACAGAATGTTGTAATGAACTCTCTGTATTCATCACCACCTTTAATGGGCATCATTAATTAATATTAACTCTAATCAGAGATACTGGCTTATTTTTAAAAGATGTGAAGGCACTTGCATCGGGAACATACATGCTAATGTTGGCCAGATATTGTGGCCCTTGCTAAAATGTGACATAACAATTCATGACACATTTCTTTCAGAAGACTGGAAGGGATCGGGTGTAACTGTACTGCTTTTTTAAGTCAGTGATGCACAGAAACATCTAATAGTCCTAATGAGCTGGGTGTTAAGCAAGGCTGTGGTTCTCTCCACAGCCTTGGAAACTGGAGTGGAAAAGTCCTCCCTCCCTCCTCCCTCCTCCCTCCTCCCTCCTCCCTCCTCCCTCCTCCCTCCTCCCTCCTCCCTCC
>NW_020837985.1:15066527-15136882 GCF_003676395.1 Aethalodelphis obliquidens | reverse complement strand
CCTCCTCCCTCCTCCCTCCTCCCTCCTCCCTCCTCCCTCCTCCCTCCCCACTCCCCCCTCCCTCCCTCCTCCCTACTTCCTTCCTTCCTTCCTTCTTTCCCTCCCTCCTTCCCTCCCTCCCTCCTTCTCTCCCTCCGTCACTTCCTCCCTCCCTCCCTCCCTCCCTCCCTCCCTCCTTCCTTCCTCCCTCCCTCCCTCCCTCCTTCCTTCCTTCCTTCCTTCCTTCCTTCCTTCCTTCCTTCCTTCCTTCCTTCCTTCCCTCCCTCCCTCCCTCCCTTTCTGTTTTTCTTGTACTTGAGTCAAAATAAACAGTAGTTTGCTTTGCTGTCTTGCTTTAATGCTCCTGATAGCAGTACATATCTTGTTTTTTAAAACTTAGTCATTAGGATGGAGAAGCAGCATGAAGCTTTAATAGAACAAGGTTCATTAGAGAGATACACTTAGTGTATTAGTCTTTTTCAAAAAATGATTTTATTAAACATTGAAGAGATACAGAAGAACATGTGTAAGATGTGTGTAAGGTGTAGATCAAGAGTGCTCTGATCTCCCAGAGGAAGGTACCCGAGTCCGCAGAGGTGAGCTTCCTCGTACTGGCCCAGACAGGACACATTTGGGCTCTGCAGGCCACCTACAGCTTCTGTCCCCAGTACTCAGCCCTGCCATTCTGGCACAAAAGCAGCTGTGTTAAAGGAGTGAGTTGTCTGTGTTCCAGTACAACTTTATTTCTGAACCCTGAAATTTGAATTTCATGTAATTTCACATGCAACAAAATGTTATTATTCTTTTAATAATTTCTTTAATCATATGCAGTGTAAAAACCTTTCTTAGCTCATGGGCTGCACAAAAACAAGCAGTGGGGCCACCCTGGTGTAGAGAAGAGTAAAGCAAGCCTAGCACCTGCGGCCCAGCTGCAGCGGTGGAGCGTCCCCACCCGGAAGGCCCGCCTGCTGCCCACCGCAGCCCGCCTCCCGCATCGTGAAGCCTGCATAGCTATCCTGCCCTCAGCCCCCTTAGCTACAGCCTCCTTCTTCAAGGCCTGGTGTCATTTGTATTTTACTCACTTTTATTTTCTTTGTCACTTGGCTGTGACAGAAAATCTCAGGGCAAAATGTCTGTTCACTACTGTATCCCCAGCATTTAAAACAGCGGTCACTGAATGCATGTTGCGTTTATCATTTCTTATTTTTGTGTTAGTTTTGTCTGTGTTGAACTTTCTATTAGGGAATCACACTACACGTGACTTGCCTTTTCCCACTCAGCACTGTGATTGAGACCCGTAGGAGGTGCCGTAAGTGATCAGTACGTTCACTTTCACTGTTGCGTAACCTTGTCTCCAGTTGATGGGCATTTGTGTGGTTTGCCGCCTTGCTCTTGCAAGCGCTGCTGACACGTCTTTGGCTGCCCACGTGTGTGGATGTGTCCAGCCTGCCCACGTGGGAGTGTGATGCCGGTTCTGGGCTGGCCAGCCTTCAGCTTGACTGCTTACTGCCAGATTGCTTTTAGAGTACCCCTGCCAATTTACATCCCACTCCTGGTTGCTCTGCATCCTTGCTAGTAGTTTATTTTGTCTTTTTTTCAGTTTTACCATTCTGGTGGTTATGTAATAATATCTTGTGGCTTTAAATTGAATTTCTCTTATTACTAACTTTGTTGATACTCCTTTAATATATTGGTCATATCTCTTCTCTCTTCTATGAAGGACCTGTGAAAACATTGACCTAATTTCTTATGTTTTTCTTATTGACTTGTAGGTGTTCTTTCTACGTGTGGATTACTATCCTTTGTCATTATAAGTTGTGAATATTTTCTTCCAGTTTCTGGTTTGTCTTTTTACTTTTGAGGTGTCTTGGAACTAAGTTCTTAATTTTAATATCGTTGACTTTATCAGTCTTTTGCTTTTTCTTAAATTAATTAATTTTTGGCTGTGTTGGGTCTTCGTTGCTGCGCGCAGGCTTTCTCTAGTTGAGGTGAGCGGGGGCTACTCTTCATTGCAGTGCGCCGGCTTCTCGCTGCGGTGGCTTCTCTTGTTGCAGAGCACGGGCTCTAGGCACGTGGGCTTCAGTAGTTGTGCCACATGGGCTCAGTAGTTGTGGCACGCAGGCTCTAGTGCGCAGGCTCAGTAGTTGTGGCGCACGGGCTTAGCTGCTCTGCGGCATGTAGGATCTTCCTGGACCAGGGCTCGAACCCGTGTCTCCTGCATTGGCAGGAGGATTCTTAACCACTGCGCCACCAGGGAAGCCCCAGTCTTTTTCTTTATGATTAGTTTTTTTGGCATCTCATTTAAGGAATCTTTCTTTGCCCAAGGGCTACAATTTGATGTGAGGTATTTTTATTATTTATTCATAAAACATTTATTGTTCCATTCAATAAATATGTTCAATATTTAGGTATATTTCTTTTCTTTTGACCACTCTGCATGGCTGGTAGGATGTTAGTTCCCTGACCAGGGATTGAACCCGGGCCCTCGGCAGTGAAAGCATGGAATCCTAACCACTGGCCCATCAGGGAATTCCCTATATTTTCTAATTTCCATTAAAATTCCTTTGATGACTTATGATTTATTTTAGTGTTTGATAAATTCCAAATGAGTGAATTTTTTTCATGTACCTTGTTGTGACTTATTTCTAAAAGGGGGTTGTAGTAAGAAAATGTGTTCTGTATGGAACCACTTCTTTGAAATTAATACTATCTTTAATAGACCCACATCCTAGTTTAGTTTGGCTACATCTTGGTCCTGACTCAGAAACTTCTGGACACCTAGGTACTTAAATTCCAGCTATGCATAATTTATACCTTGGTTTTGCAAGAAGATTAGATTAATAGATTAGACTAAATTTTTTTATTTGATAGAGTTTCTTATATTTCATTTCTGCCTCTGGAAATACTTGTTTTATTTCCTGCCTGAAGTCGAGGTGTTAATGTACGTTTTCAGCTCTTGGACTCTGTTCTGTCCAAGCTGAAGCTTGAGGACAGGTGACTGCCTCGACTGCCAGTTTGTTTCAGCTTAGCCGATGGGCAGGGGTTCATGCTGTGCCTGCAGCTGCTTCCTTTCAGTGGCATTTGTTAATTAAGCTGTTTAATTTTACTTTCTTAAGGACTGGTTGAAGAAAAGGAAAGAAAGAAAATTTTAGTTTGTGGTTATACCAGGGTCTTTTAGCCTAGCGCTTATTTTGTGTATCCATTTCATTTTTGTTTTGTTTACAAAAAGTAGCATTGACTTGAAAATTATCAAAATTAAATAATGAGTCAGAAATTAAATTTTATCCCTCCCCTAACATCTCAGGTATTGGTAATTGAAGGGGTCTGGGCATCATGGTTTGTGTGGGGAGGCAGGTCTTTTTAAAAGAAAGAGTATCTCATCTGGGAAGCAGAAGACCTGGGTTCAGATATTGCCTCTCTGCCTTTTGTCAGGTGACTTTTGACAAGTTGTTTAGGTTCTGTGAGTCTCGGTGTCCTTACCTATAAAGTCTAGTATTTATAATCGCAGCCATTGAGGGTATTTATGCAGCTACAGTGTAAAGCTTGGACAAATGTGAAGTGCTAGGATCATGATCTTTACCTGACTTACGTAGTGTTTTACTACTAAAGGCTAAGTCTTTTCCACTTACATGTTTCCCTGGTTTGTTTTTGAGCTCGTCTAGTCAGTTCATTCATTTGTTCAGCATTTATTAAACACCTGTCTTGTGCCTCATACAGTATTAAGCCCTGGTGATACAGACAAGAGGGGAGTGGGACTGGTTCAGGTCAGTGGCTGTGTCACAGCAGGGGCTCTAAGGACTGGGAGGGCGTGTCCCCATTGATGGTCAAGCTGTGGTGTTGGCAGACTTTCTCTGTTAAAGGCCAGATGGTGAACACTTCAGGCTTTGCAGGCCGCATATCGCCTGTCACATATTTTTTTTCCCTCTTTAACCCTTTACAAAAGTAAAATGCATTCTTAGCCAAGGAACCATACAAAAACTGGTTGTGGACCAGATGCAGTGGCCTCTGCAGGTTCTAACTGTCTGAAAGGATCTGTAGAAGTCGAGTGGAAATTGGGAAGCAGAAAGGGCCTTCAAGACAGGACCCGCCCTTTGCAATGGTGTGGAGGCGTGACGGGCTAGGGTTTGTGGAGCTGAATGTCTCTGTCAAATCTGGAGTACAGGACAGGTTGGGTAGAGGAGGAGGTGAAGTTGGCGTTAGAGGCAGGATCAAAGCAGTTTGTACTTGATTCTGATATAGAACAGATTTGTATGGTTGGAGGAGGTTTGGACTGGATCAGCGTGGGCGGTGTTACAGTAAAGCAGTTGAGAAGGGGGAAGAAGCACACGTTTGTCACTCAAGAAACGGCTGCCCGGTGTCACTTGCTAGTAAAGTGACGGGCAGAGTTCAGATGGTCCAGTTCCACAGCTTGTGTTCTTTTAATCATACAATTATGTTGTACAGATAAATGAAGAAAGCCTTGATCAAGGGCACGACTGAGGAACGGGAGAGAAGGGGACTGATTTGAAGCCCGTTTCTGAGTTAATCTCCAGGCCTTGACCAGGCAAATGACACGGCAGGGCCGCGAGAGGGGCCCAGGGTAACTCTGGGACAGCTCCCAGATTTCTCCTGGGGTGACAAGTTCATGAAGCTCTCTTTGCTCTTGAGTTTACTAGGGATCACAGTTGCTTTGAGGAGGAAACATTGTTTCCTAGGTCCATGAGCCCCAGAAATTAAGTTGTAAGCAGAATTGTGTGTAGATGTGTGTTGTTTTTCCCTGGAGAGAGAACTCTAGGGCTCTTGTTGGATTATTAAAAGGGAGCCCAGCACCCAGGGGTGTGGCTCCTTGTTCTTAGATTGTATACTTCTGGCACTCTGCAAAGGTTTAAGCTAATCATCCCACATCACAGGGGTTTTACTTTAAATGTAATACATCCCAAACTGCCAGCTAAACCCCAAACACATGCAGCCCCTCCGAAGTGGAACTGTATCCCCAGCCTTTCCTCCCCTCCAGAGACAAAACAAGACACGTTTTTGGTACATAGAAGGCTGGCCAGGTGTGTGGGACTCCAACCGTCTTGGAATGTTTTCAACGTGCTATTGTACGTTAGAGCTGAAGTTTACATACTGTTAGGCATCTCTTAATAGTCACATGGCTGTGAGAGATGGACAGGTGTCACCTTTAAGTAGGATTTGCTAGCACCAAAAATGAGTGTAGTTTCTTCCTAGGAATGTGTGACCTCAGGCCACCAGCTAAATTAAGGCGGCCTAATCAGGCAGGAGGTTCTGAGGGCTCAGAGGTGACTTCCCAGGAGCTGTGTGCGGGCAAGACCTTTCCCTGGGCCAGGTTCATGCTTTACTGCACAAAGCCTAGAGAGGTTAATTATTATTTCTGTCATTACTATGGAGTTCAAGGAATTATTGCCTTCAGATAGATATATGTTGCAGCCACACGCAGTATAATTCACCACAAAACTGAAAAATCAGAATTTCTACACCAAAGTAAAGATGTCTCCAGAAGTGTGTCATCCTTGACACCTGTCCTAATGTTTTTATAAGGGACTTGAATAAAGATCAGGAGTCATGCTGGGAGACAGCTCACTTTTAGGATCAGAATTTTAAAATATTTTGACAGGTTGTAATGAAGTGCTGAAATCAATAAGGTAAAATTAAAATTTATCAGGAATAAATGTAAAATGCAGACATAAATCAAAAAAGATCAACTGAGAAAGTTGAAGATGGGTCAAATATGTCTTAACTGTACCTGTGTGTAGAAGACAGGGGGATTTAGTTGACTAAAACGGATTGTCAAGCATTTCTGTAAAGGCACACAGTTTCCATAAAAGGAAATATCTTAGGTTTTTCAGACTAATAGGCAAAATCAAGGATATTATGTAAATACTTCTATAAAAAGGGAGAACACAGAATTTCTACAAATTTTTCATGGACAGAATTCAAATTATAACTGAATATAATTTTTTTTATAATACAGGTCCACTAATGAGAAGAATGGGATTCTCTTCTGGGGGAGGAAGGGGATAACACTTTCTTTAATTGGAGTTTTGAAGTTACTGCTTCCTGTCATTGGAGTCAATTACAGATATTCATCTCTTAACGCTGATGTGCCCAGGAGGTTTTATGTGTTTCACCTTTGCAAATGTCTTTATGCCGATAGGTACTCTCAGATCCTGATATCAGTGCAGGAGTATATCATTTTAATTGAGCATATTCATTGCTTGGAAGGCATTTATAGAATCCTATTAGGTTCTTCTTGATATTTGCCTTTTAGCATGCCATTATATTGCAGATTAATCACCTCCAGTTGATGGTTAGAGGGCGGCCTCAACTGCATAGTTAAATGGATTTTGAAATATGTAAATTTTCATTATACTTGCATCAAGGTTCAAAAAATGCTGCTGTAGCTTAAACTCAGAAATGTAACTGCTGTGAATTTGTGTGGGAATGGAAATCTCGCTTGTCGTCGTAACTTTTGATAGCAGAGAGTGTAAAGAAGCGTGGTGTTACTTGTGATTCAAACATTGGCTGTCATTGAAATGACTTTACTGCAGTAGAAGTCTCTCATATAAGCACTCTTGTGCCTTGTAATTTTAGGTTGAATTCATTAAGAAATGTTATCAAGTCTTTAGCAACAGCTAATTCCATTGAATACAATTTTTCGATTAACAGTGATAATTGAAGGAAGGTCTTTTTCAGAAAAATTTCAGTCATGGCTCTGAGGTCAACAAGTCACAACAAAACCTTCCCCCAATCATTAAACTGCTGTATGGGAGGACAAGTCAGGATGTTTCAGTGAAGTTCGCTGTTGATGCTACTGGTTCAGTAACACATAACAGATTAAAATACTTTGCACAGAGTACGTGCCGATGAAGAATACAATGAATAACCATAGTTTAAATAACTATGTTTAAAAGCTTTACAGGTTTTAAGGCTTCCCTGGTGGTGCAGTGGTTGAGAGTCCGCCTGCCGATGCAGGGGACACAGGTTTGTGCCCCGGTGCAGGAAGATCCCACATGCCGCGGAGCGGCTGGGCCCGTGAGCCATGGCTGCTGAGCCTGCGCGTCCGGAGCCTGTGCTCGGCAATGGGAGAGGCCACAACAGTGAGGCCTGCGTACCGCAAAAAAAAAAAAAAAAAAAAAAAAGCTTTACAGGTTTTAAAAGCTGTAAATGTATAGCTTACATTTTCATAATCTTTGTAAATTTGTCCAGCCAGCCCTTTTCTTCTGCTTCCCATGTATTTTTTAAAAAATATTTATTTGGCTGTGCTGGGTCTTAGTTGCAGTATATGGGATCTTTAGTTGCGACATGAGAACTCTTGGTTGCGGCATGCATGCGGGATCTAGTTCCCTGACCAGAGATCGAACCTGGGCCCCCTGCATTGGGAGTGCGGAGCCTTAGCCACTGGACCACCAGCGAAGTCCCTCCCCATGTATTTTTACTGTCATCATTTGTATTCCACTTCAGGTTGTACTAAATTAGTGCTTTCTCCAGTTCTTTGAAAATATTCTCACCTGTAGTTCCACATACACTATTCCTGGAGGCCAGTTCCTCAGTACCACTGGCTCCTTGAATAAATAGCCGAGCAGTGTGGGAACCATCTGTTGACGCATCAACAGCCAAGGAAAGCCACCCAGAATCATTTGCCTTGTTCTTTAATTGATTATTGATGTTGTTTCCCATGTCCTCAACGCTTTGAGCAGCTGTTCTTGCTGAAAGGCTGATAGTCTTAAGCAGGTTTGTTTTTTTCTCAGCACATTTCTTTGGCTGTGCAAACATCCGTGTAAACTGAGGGACTGTCTAGGATCTTGAGCAGAGAAGTGGTGCGTCTGATTGAGAGTCCGAGTCACGTGCGGCGTTGGGAACAGGCGCTGGAGTGGCCAGGGCGGGAGCAGGGAGGCCAGTGCTGAGTGGGTGTGGCTGCTGCCGTCATCTTTCGGCTCCGGTCAGCCTGGTGCTGGGGGATGTGACACCAAGGGCAGTTTCGGGGCGTGTTTTGCAGGAAAAGGCGACCAGATTGGGTGGGGAGCGTGGGAGGAAGGGTTAGGGATGACACCCTCAGCAGTTGGCTGAGGGGGCGTTGAACGCGTGCGGAAGGGTCGTGTCGGAAGGCCACGCCTGAGCTTCGAGGGGTCTGCTGGGCAGTTTACGCCGCTCTCTTTGGCGACGTTTCACTGCTCTGAGTGGGCTAGCAGCTCAGAGCATACAGTGCATCTGTCACGGTTTGGTCAGGAAAACAGAAGCCACTCTAGACTTTTTTTCAATATAGGAACTAGAATCCATCACTTCTGTTGCTATAGGGCTGGCAGGGTTGAAGGTCAAGGAAGCAGCCATTACAGTGAGTGTGTCCCAGGAGCTCATCTGGAATCAGCAGTGATCTGGACAGTTGGAGCCGCTGCTGCTGATCTCAGTGGTTGAAGCAGGTGGTTCCTGGGGTCTCCCTCTGGAACCACTGGGAATTCTCTGTGGAAGCCACTCTAGCTCTTAGCTGCCACAGTTGGTGAATTCTTTTTTCTCCCTACGCATCGACCTGCAGCTGTGCTTCTGCCCACAGCTACCTCCTGAGAGTACTTTTCTCGTTAGTCTTACCAGTCTTGCACAAGTGCCTCTTATTAGTTACCTCCAGCCCTGAGTCATGGCAGGAGGGGGTTTTGGGAAACCCAGTTCTGGCTTCTTCTCTGTGATGCACAGGAGAAGGTGGAAGGTGGTGGCTGCGATGCAGGGTTGACAGCAGTCGGTCCAGGACAACAGCTGGGCAGCGGGTCTGAACTAGAGACGCATTTTAGAGTTAGCAGGAGACAGCATTCAGAGTGAGCTTGCCTGGGAGGTAAGCACAGCTAAGAGGAGAACAGACAGTCCTGGGGGCTCTGGAATTGACTGGTTAGAGAGAGGAGGAAGCACCTGTGAGCTGAGAAGAACGCAGGGGAAGACGGCATCCTGGGAGCCAAGAGGAGGGGAGAGGAAGTGACCGACTCTTTTCAGGTGAGGCCAGAGTACTGACCACTGGATCGAGCAGTTTGGAGATTATTGGTGATCTTGGATAGAGAAGTTTCTATGGAGTGTGTGTGTGGGGGGGCAAAGCCCGTGGGTTTAAGAGATAAAAAGAATTTGTGATATTGAGTATATTGGGTGTGTGCTTGTTTATAGGATTATTTGCATAATAGCTGCTTTAAAGGCTTTGTGGGCTAATTCTAACATCTGTTTCATTTCAGTATTGACTTACCTTGATTGTCTTTTCCCACGGGAATCAAAGTGTGCCTGGCTCTTCCTATGCCGAATATATGTGGAGCACATTCTCCACATTTAGGGTATTTTGTTAGGGGCTCTTTGTCATATTTAAATCTGCTAATCTGGTGGTGGTTTGAATTCCAGTCTCCTTTCCTAATCCACCTGCTACTGTGTACTTTTCATTAAATAGCTTCTGCAGTTGCTCCATCCAGGTTTACTTTGCTGTCTCCAGGAGAGACAGGATAGAGTGTCTTTACTCTTCCTTACCTAGATCTGGGACCCTGCACTTGCACACTGCTTCCATTGTGCAGGTAATGATGGTTTCTGGTTTCATCTGGGCCATTAATGTCCAAATGACTGTCCCTTGATCAGTTACCTCTCTTGGTCCCTACAGGAGATGCTCCTTCTAATTACTTCTTGAATTTGGTTCATAGGTCCTTCTTTTGGTGTCTCTCTCAGGTAGACAAAATGACCCTTAGATATACCGTAATAACCATTAGTTCTTTTGAGTATGATTGAAGGGTTGACTTGTCTTGAATATATTAACTGTGCCTATTAATTAATTTGAGTAGAATAGTGTTTTGCTAATATTTTTAAGCCTTTTGCACAGTAGAATTTTCTGGGAATGTTATTCACAGTGCAAAATAGAGCAGTGGTTAAGAGCATGGACTTCGGACAGATTTTACTTTGAGTCTCAGATCTGATCCTTCCTCCCTGTGTGATGGGGATGAGGTTGCTTAAACTCTAATCTTGTTATCTCATCTGTTAGGTAGAGATTATCATAACTCTCTTACAAATGTGGTATAATATAGTTCGTACATGGCTAGTCATATAAATAAATAAGGAAAGAATCAACCTGATGTTCAACAAATACAGTTCCTAACAATGTAGATATTTCTGTCGTGGGAATTTGAAGGCTAATCTTTTTTTTCTTTTTTTTTAAAGATTTATTTTTATTTATTTAGGCTGCGCCGGGCCTTAGTTGCAGCATGCATGCCGGATCTAGTTCCCCCACCAGGGATCGAACCCGGGCCCCCTGCATTGGGAGCGCAGAGTCTTACCCACTGGACCGCCAGGGAAGTTCCTGAAGGCTAATCTTAATCATTCTCCGATTTAGTTTGATCAGTTTCTCCAAGAACTAGAAGGCAGTTTATATTCATCATTTACTCTGCAGGCATAATAGGCAATCTGTTATTAGTGTTGTTGTTAATATTGTTTTTTCTGAATTTAGTAACTTTACCTCTTCTCTCTTGTTAATATATTCACTTAGTCATTAGTTTAGTACCAGCATCTCAGAGATGCCTGAGACACTGCATCCCAACCTGTGAGCAGCACCACAGTCTAGTATTAGAATATTTTTGGCTAGAAAATTAGTTTGAAGCATAAAGAAGCTTTTGTTTGCCCAGATGATTTTCATAATCATATTCACATTCTTTATATATTTTTGGGTTTTTCAGAAAGTTACTTCTGATCTAGTATTTTTTAGAATACAGGTTGCAGCTTGCCTACGTACAAAACTGTTGGTAGACTGAGCTTAGAGGAAGGGCAGCCTGTGTGAAATGGTTGTATATTTTGGACACTGGAGACCGTCACAGTTAACTTAAATTGTTACGATGTTATGGGTTAAGAAATAGTGGGTTTCGGCCTTATTTAGCACTTAGCATCAAACGACCAGTTCTTCTCCAGGAGTTCAGCCTACATGCTTAATTCGAGCCAGATAACTTATAATTTGTCAGTGTGTCATGTTGAATGTTACTCAGCTTTAGGAAGAGTTTTTCTGCTGTGCTTGCTTTGGAAAGCCCAGATCATGTTCATTGTTTTAACAGTAATATTATCTGGTTAATTTGGGAAACAGGATAACATCATGATTTTAAAAGTGCTATTAAGCTAGTGTTTGAATCCCTGATCTCTCCCTTGCTTGTTGTGTGACCTTGAAAATTTCTTAATTTCTTTCAGACTTAGCTTTCTTCTGTGTAAAATGGGAACACTAATAGTAACCAGCTAGAGGCGTGAGGAGCTAGTACTTATAAAGCTCTTAGGAGAAAGGCTGTCATTGTATGATGGTTAGGGTTGTTATTGAGACTTACTGAGAGATGGATGTTAGAAAGCTGGCCACGTTGGATTGTGCATTGAAATGGGAACACTGTAAGCAAGGTGATGGAAGGAAATACTTTACCTGTTAGTGAAGCACAGATTTAGAGTGTGAGACTGGTGGGAAATTTTAGTTTGCATGTTAGAAAGGGAAAGGGGTTCAGAGCAGCCCAGGTGTCTATTTATACCCATCATAAAACACACCATTCATGCCCAAAATGTAGAGAGTATCCATCTTACAAATATCTTCAGGGACCTGGCAGTGTATTTTATTGTATAGTGAGACAAGCTTAGTTTCTGTTTATCTATCTGGAGTAAAAGATTTTATTTATGTATTTTAATTATACAGTTTGGGAAATATCTAGTTTTCTGCTCTATTTGAACTGGTTCAAATTTTTATGCTTATATTTTATCAGTTTTATAGTTAAAATGCATAGCTTCATGTTCTTAATAAAGATAGATTGGCTCATGTGATAGACAGGAGTGCTGGAACTCAGCATGCACTGAGTCTCCCACTGCTAACATGACAAGTGAACAGGCCTCCTGTTGCTTAAAATGAAATGTTGTTACTTACTTGAATTCTCCTTAAAATACAGTATGAAGCAAAGAGCAGTTATAAGGCACTCAAAATCTAGTGTATCCATTCATTTATTCAGGCATTATCACTCATGCATCGAGTACATGTTTATTGATTAAGTACTCTACGTGTTTGATACAGTGTATACTATTGGGTATATAGTGGTGAACAAAAACCAGACCTGGGGAGTGTTTTGCCTTTCACAGCAAGAAGAAAGCCAGTTGTAAGAGACTTGCATTTCAATGAATGGAGTTTTCAGGTTTGTACTCCTCTAATAGAAAAGAGGTCAAAAACAAACAAGAAAAGAAAAGAAAAGAAAAGGCAGAGGGCCTCTAAAGAGCACGTGTTACTTACCTCCTGCCACTAACTGGAGTTTTTTTGACCTTAGCTTTGGTTTTATTTAATAGTGTGTCGGTCCTGAGGCTGCAGAGCTGAAAGAGGCTGCCATTGTCCCTAGAATCTTGCTGTTTGGGTGGAGGGAGAGGCTGACAGATCGGGTAGGATTTAACATTCACTCTAGTAAGCATGTTAAACCAGAAGCTACACCCCAAGGGTCCTTGGGGACAGGGCCATGTCTCCCCTGTTGACTGATGCGTATTCCAGTGCCCGGTACCATGCATGGCATGTGTCAGTCACTCCAGAGATCCCTCTGTCAGTGATGGGATGCTGGGGGAGTGCAGGAGAGAGGGACGTGGCTCCCTCCAGGTGTGCATCCTGGTTCAGCCAGGGCAGGAATATCCAGGTGGAGGGACCTGCAAATGGCATAGAGGTGTGAGGGAGGGCACATGTGTTCTGTAAACTGGAAGTAGCTTACCTTTGCTGGAGTGTAGGATTCCTAGGAGACCGATGTTGAGAGATGTTAGGACTCTGGAGAGTTAGATTGGGCTTGATCAATAAGGGCCTCATGTCATAACGTGCAGAAGCCAGATTCCCTAACGCCCAGGCTGACACTTTTCATATTACATAATGCATGCCGTGTCAAAAAGCATCATCATGTCTCGGGGTACCAATCCGTTAGTGATAACTTGCCTGTTGAAATTCTGTAAGCCGTTGGTGAACTTTTCATCTTTTGGGGAGGGTGAGGATATAGAATAAATATTTGTTTTCTCAGGAATAAAAATAGTTTAGACTCTTGAAGGCCAAGCAAAGTCTGTATGTCTTTGACTTATAGTTCGCTAGAAGCATGCCAGGTATGTAGAGTAGGTACTCAGTACGTGAATAAACGCAGAAAGATCCTTGCTCTCATGTGCACTGCTGTAGCAAGCATTACACTGGGTTTGGGAACGTGATCGCTGAGAAATGGCCCTCTACAAGGTCTCCAGGCCAGTGAGGGGCAGAGAGAAGCAAGTCATTGGTGATGGGACAGTAGGTGAGTACGTTGTAGAGAGACGCACAGGGTAAGTGTGATGGATAGTCACCTTCCTCTGACCACTGAATCCCGTGTTCTTAGTTCTTTTTATGCCTGCTGCTTATTTTCCCCATACTTTCCGATAGCCTTTTAGTAAATCTTCCACAAGGTCAGTCACATAGACTTCACATTCTCTTTCTGGGATACGATTTCCTGGAGATCTCTGTTTTCTTCTTTTCTGAGCTGGTTGCTCCTTACGCCTTTTCCTATGGTGTTGCCCCTGGACGTTCCTTTGCTCTCATCCTTTGGCTTTTCTTCAGAGTTGAGTTTCATGTTTGTGGTATCGCTTGTGTGTGTGTTTCTTGACTGACTTCTTCGTTTGGGTGGTGCACACCATACAGAGGTGAATCACTTTAGAAAGGTGGTCCAGTGTCTTTGGGCAGGTGCGGCAGCCTTCCACATTCCTTTCTCACGAGCCACGTTGCTCCGACTGTCCTGTCCTGCCGCGCAGCTCCCGTTCTGGAATCTCCTTTCACTGTCGCCCTGGAGATGCCCTCATCTCTGCATCGACGTTCGTGTTTGTCCATGGCTTCCTCCTACTTTGTTATGCTCACATTTTGGTGGAGGACTTGCTCCAGTGGCTTCCTGAGGTAGGACGCTTAAGAGGCAGAAAGTTGGAGAGTGAGCGTGATGGAGAAGGTGATTGGTGGTGTGGCCAGTGTGGAGTTCTGTGTTGGCATCGCTCTGCTCCGTTGCCTCCTGTGCGCCATGTTACTGGTTTTCAGTTCAGAAGCTTATTCTAATTTTTTATTCTTTGTATGTAACTTTTTTCTTTCCATCTTTAGAAGCTTGTAGGAATTAAAAAAATTGTCCAAGTCTTTTTAAATGGCATGAAGTGTGGGTCTCTTTTCATCTACTGTTCTGCTTGTCTAGTGGGGACCTTCATTCTGGTAACTTTTATCCCTCAGCTATGGGAAAATGTTTTCAAGTTATTGTGCTGAAGATTTTCTCCCTTCTGTTTCCTTGTTCTGTCTTTCTGGAAGTCTTGTTATCCACAACTTGGGTGTTATAGACAAGTTCTGTAATTTTCTTATACTTTCACTCCAGTATACTTTTCTTCCCACCTTCCCTCCCTCCCTCCCTCCCTCCCTCCCTCCCTTCCTCCCTTCCTTTCTTCCTTCCTTTTTATTTTGCTTTCAGAGAAATGTCTTCAATTTGACTTAACCTTCTTCTTTAGTTTTTTATTTCTGTGCTAAGCTTCTTTAATATCCAAGAGTACTTCTTTTGTTCTTTTAAAAGAACATCCTGTTTTTTTTTTTTTTTACACATCTTTATTGGGGTATAATTGCTTTACAATGGTGTGTTAGTTTCTGCTTTATAACAAAGTGAATCAGTTATACATATACATATGTTCCCATATCTCTTCTCTCTTATCACAAAGCAGAGCTGATCTCCCTGTGCTATGCGGCTGCTTCCTACTAGCTATCTACCTTACGTTTGGTAGTGTATATATGTCCATGCCTCTCTCTTTCTTTGTCACAGCTCACCCTTCCCCCTCCCCATATCCTCAAGTCCGTTCTCTAGTAGGTCTGTGTCTTTATTCCTGTCTTACCCCTAGGTTCTTCAAGACATTTTTTTTCCTTAAATTCCATATATATGTGTTAGCATATGGTATTTGTCTTTCTCTTTCTGACTTACTTCACTCTGTATGACAGACTCTAGGTCTATGCACCTCATTACAAATAGCTCAATTTCGTTTCTTTTTATGGCTGAGTAATATTTCATAGAACATCCTGTTTTTGTTTATTGATTGTAGTGTCTTCTTATCTCTAGGTTATTGATTGTATAGTTTCTGTTTCTTTCAAGTTATTTCCCTCCTTGCTTCCTTCCCTCCCACCCTCCCACCCCCGTCCTTCCGTCTGCCATGGACTGGGCCTTTTGACTTTTACATCAGGATATTCTGGGTGGACCATTTGTTGGGGAATCCCCAGTGTATCTTTAGGTCTTTCTCCTTGGCCTGAACAGATTCCCCAGACTCTTATCTGTAGAATTCTGGGGGCTGAGTGGGTGGGTGGTGGGAAGCTGAAGCATCCACCGTTGAGTTATGTACGCTGATGAAGTCCGCCTGTGTTAGTGCAGCTGGACAGGGGGACTTCAGTCCAGAGACCACGGAGTGACCGTCCAGTCTGTGTCAGAGATGGTGTTGAGGTTCTGGCTGTGGCTTAAGCAGCTTCACCTGCTCCTCTGTGTTAGGCCTCCACCTTCCTCACCCTCAGTTGGCTGCACGGGTGCTGCCAGTTCTGAGTCTTCTGGGATACCGATGTGTAAATGGAATTGGGTCTTAGTTTTTTCCACTGCTGGCTTAGCATCTGGCTTTCTTGGCCTGCTGAGTCATTTACTATGCTTACAATCTTTCATAGTTTCCGTTTCCTCCAAGTTTTTTTTCTTATTTTGTTTTGGTTTTTATCTTCCATGTGAGAAACTTTTCTCACAGCTTCCAGAATTCCCTTTCTTTTTCTCCTTTCAGTTCTGCCTGAGGTATGTTTTGTTTTTAAAATTTTTTTATATCTCTTTAGTGTGGTTTTGGTGGGAGAGGATGAAATAGATGTATATATTGTTGGTGATCTTACCCTGAACTTATTCGCTAACTTTGTGACTCATTAATATATGCTTCTTGGTATGGTTTAATAGTTTTCAGTTTTCCACATTATTTTCTTAACTGGAATGTAGGTTTGGAGACAGGGACTTGATAACATGTTTTTATCCCTCATTCCAGGTCTGGCACGGTATGCGTGGTAGGTATTGAAGCTGACTGTGAGGGGATGAACACAATAGAGCTTTGCAGAAGTGGTAGTGAAGACGATTTTATAAACACACGTTGTCTTTTCTTGTCAGGTTCTTTCTGACCGCTATGGAAAGAGGAAAGAGAAGCTAGGAGTATTTGTAAATCATCGTTTGACTCCGTCACAGAGTTATGGCGGCCTTCTGAACTGTGAGTCTGATTCTCTTGCCACACTTGTGTCTTGGTTTTTGTTTTGCTTTGATTTTTCTTTCCCCTGTCTTAGGGTTTCTTTGACACACAGTAGAAACTAACAAAAGGTAGTGAATTTTGCAGAGTAAGTGAGAGAAAGAACAGAAGTTATGTAGTACCTTCTCTGTGTAGATACTATGTATATATTTTTGCTGAGATAGTGTAATAATAATGATTAACAACAACAGTAACATCGCATGCTTTAGAGTAGTGCCTGGTGCCTTATAAACACCAAGTCATAGCTGCTGATGGGTCCTCACAATAACCCCGTGAGTGAGGTTGCTCCTCTCCTCTCCCCTCTTTCACGTTTGCATAACTTAAGTGCAGAGAGGTTAAAAGTTACTAAGCTAGCAAATGCAAAGCTGGGATTCAGACTCAGTCTGGTTCAGAGCTTGTGCCCTTTCCTCTGGTACCTGATTGTCGTGGGCTCTGGATTCAGATGGCAACTTAGCTACTTACTAACTCTTGACTAGCTACCTAAACCTAGCTTTCCCATCCAACAAACGGTGTTTTGATAGCACCTCCCAGGGTGGTGAGAGGTGTGTAAGGTGCTCAGCACTCAGAAATGTTAGCAGTTACTCCGTGGGAGTTTTCCCGTTTTAATGAGAGGAAGACTGGGCTCTTTGTAATTTGTAACTTCGGAATTTGTTTCATGCTCCACCGCTGGGAAGTTGTAAACTTGAGATTCTATCCCAGTTTGTCATTTCCAAAGACTGCTCTTTCTGGTTAGTTTAGTGGTAAATCAAGGACAGACAGTTGGTAGACGATTCATACATCTCTCCTGGGGTATTGGCATTGGTAAGCACTTTGTTGTACCAATATGTTGTGTCGGTAAAAGCCTCATGAACTTGGACTTCATGGATTCAGTATTCATGACAGTTTATAACTGTGTTGAATTTCACTTTGGCCAGTGTCCTTGTCTTGGATGTCCAAGTGGCAGGGCCCTGGTGGTTTTTCCATTTCCTTCTGAAGGTCAGCTCACTTTCCTCCTTTGTTCTCTTTCTTCCCAAGCCACTTCTGTTTCTACGGAGGCTAGGTATTAGGGAAGGGAAATTATGTCATGCAGTTTCAATTTCCTAGCAAGGCCCGTAAGTCTTACTCCTGTTTTTCCAATCCCTGCTGCTCTTTATTGGCTGTCAGAGGAGCCTCTTCTGCATGGCTGTGCCAGGTGTGATTGTGTCGCAGGTCGTGAGGTGACAGCCTTGTTTCATTCCCTCCTCCCAGTCCAGATTATATGTTTCTTCCTGTAACTGTAACATTTATTTGGGTGAAAGTCTGTTTCCTAGAGTCTTCGAAATAAAAAAGATTTTATTTCACCTCTGCATCTTTTCTGCTTGACCTGTAGGTGGTTTTTGCTAAATGCTGAATGAAGGAATATTTAATGCTTGGCACAAAATAAGTTCTCTTAGTAGATCCAAACAAGAGGCAGAATATCAAGTGTAGCTTTTCAGCAGCATTAGCGCTTAAAAATATCTCATCTTGGTACAGCACAAGACGGTTACATGAGGGGGCAGTATTTAGTAGAAGTTACTCAAAAATCTTCTTCTTGATATAATACACAGTGGAAGAAAAGCCTGACGGGAGGGTGGTGAGATGCCAGGCCAGCTCCTGATGGACCAAGAGCCTCTGCCCCAGCTCCGTGGAGCTTTTAGCACCAAGACATAATCTACTGATTCTGCGTTGGCTCTTTTTTTTTTTTTCTCCCCCAGTGTTTGAAAATATATAAGCCTAGGAAAATAACCTTCTAACCAGTGTTCCTGTAATTGTTTCCCCCAGCTCCAGACAAACAGTCAGACCACATGAGTAATTCTGGCCTCCCCCAGAGTGAGTCCAGAGCTGTGATGCTGAGGTCCAGGCCCCTGGATCTACCTGAGTGCCCCATCATAAGCCCCTGGCCCACCTGAGCCCCTGCAGAATGGCTCTGCTCCAGAAGCTGCTTTACCAGAGCTGGCTCTTGGTTCTTGCTGTGTTTTGGGGTGTTGGGCTAGAAGGCAGGGACTTGGGATGGAGGAGTTTACAACCGCAACCCTAAGAAAGCAAAGCAAAGTTTTGGAGGAGCGGAGTTGCTGAAATATGTATGGAGACCATTTTCAGGGTTAATGGTTTGTGGGAAGGTGGTAGACAGAAGGAAGGCTGCCTTGAGACCCTCTGAAGACCCCCATTTTGGAATAAAGACATCTTTTAAGCATCTCGTGCCCCCCTCCTGGAGGCCCCTGGAATCCTCTGCTTTAGACGTTTCTTTTAGCATTTGCATCCATGTTTCCTAACTATATTTCTGTACTAGTCAGGAGTCACTGATGCATCAATTTTAGAAAAAGTTACATTTTCAACTTTGCTATATAGTTAAATCACAATTTTTGTTTAGACCCATAATTTAGTTTTTAATTTTTCTTGACTTTGTAAACATTGCTCACTGTTGAGCCAGTTAATTCAGTGTGATTACGTTTCCTTTTTTGTTCAACTTTTTGTTTTCCTGCTTTCTTGGACCTCTAATGGCCACATTTTTTTCCTGTTTGCTTAATATTCTTAAGTCTGGCTAAGAGTTCTCACCTCCTCTACTAGCTCTGTAAGTAAGGCTGATCAAGTATTTTAATTCTGTCTCACCCCCGGGCACACCTGCCCTTTCCCTGCCTCCTCTGGACAGATGTTCCTCCTGCCTGCTGGGAACGGTGCCTGGCTTGAAGAACATAGGGCAGATGGGGCAGGAGCAGGGAAACAAGGTAGAAACGTTGATGGAGAAAAGTATGGTGGGAAGTGCAGAGGGAGGGGACGACTGTCTTCCTGGGGGAGCCTGCAGGGGAAGAGAAGAAGGGCTGGCTGTAGCTGTGGAAGGGCAATCCAGGTAGAGAAAGTGCAAGAATAAGCACAGAGATGGACCTAGATTGTACAGAGACTGTACATATTAACTGAGTTACAGACTCTACCCTTAAGAGATTTAAACAGGTTTACATGGGAAATGTGATTCAGATTGTTAAACGTCTGATGTAAATTTTTAATGTTGTCCTAAAACCTGAGCATAGGAGATATCAGGACACTTGAATCCAAGTGATAATCTTAAACTGTTGATTTCATGTATTGATTCATGGAAAAAAATCCTTATAGAGCACCTGTCACAAAAAATAAAATTGGCCTCTGGCTGTCCAAACCAGTCATTGGCGCCGGACTGTGCTGAAGCTACGCTCCGTTTGTCAGGCAAGAACAGGGCATTTAAGAAGCTGTCCAGAAGCTGTTCCACATTTGGCTGCACTGGGAATGTGGCAAGCAGAGTGGGTGGAAAATGTCACTGAGGTGTGTACGCACCAGTCTAATTTGTATGGCATAGCTGTAGCATCCTGGAGGAAAATAAGGCGTCCGTGATGAGGTCATGCGAGACCAAGGGTGATTAGATTAGATCCTTTTGCAAAGAAGTGTCAGTGCATTTGAAACGCTGAGGCAAAATCGTAAGAAATAAGGTCCACAGAGGCTTTCATGATTGCCAACTCCAGGGCACCTCTTATGTAAACACCTGGTAGTTTTCATGCGTGGTCGGGACCCTGCACCTGCATTTAGTTCAGTGCGTCCAGTGTGTGCACATTACCTGCTGTGTGAGCCTCCAGTTTCATACGCACAGCTCTCTGAAGAGTGCATCTTTATCTTTATCTTTCCAGTCTCACATTGTGATTCAGGAACTTCGGGTGAATGTAATAATCATAATAGCTGCCATTTATGTGTCAGTTGTTGTGTGAGTTAGAATATTATTTAATTTTTTATAGTAATTCAGGAAGGTAGCAGTTACTATTCACGTTTTGTAGATGAGAAACGGGTCTTAGAGATGTTAAGAAACTTGCCCAAGGTTTCATACGGTGGTTATCGAGTTTTCAGGTTCCTTTGCAGTAAGTCTTAGCCCTTGCGCTCCTGCATGTGGGTCGTGCTTTCATAGCGAGGAGCGTCGTGCTGCCTGCTCAACTGCCCGCGGACCTGCCCGCGGACCTGCCCGCAGCACTGTGCTTCCTTTCTGTGCTGTCAGCCACGTGTCGACCACGATGCGTGTATTCAGCGTGTATGTATCGCCCATGCTGACTTGCGTTACCACTGTATCTGCAGAGCTCTGCAGGTAGTTGCCAATCATGTGTTCCTGGCTCATGCTACGGAAAGAGTGTGGTTTCAGCAAATACTTGTAAAAATAGGGAAATTGGTCCATTCCTGTCCCTAAAAGTAGGGAGACGACTTTTCCTGTGGTTTTTACATTCAGAGTAAGGAGAGGAGGGGATTTTTTTCTTTCTACCTGTTTTGGCATATCATAGATATTTTTTTTAGCGGGGGGCAAGTAGGGTGTTGGGAATTGGGATGGTAAGGAAGCATTTTACATTTTTGTCTACTCATGAATTCTAAGTGGCTTATCAAAATATGCAAACTTTTCAGCATTTCTTCTTTGATTAACTATATTAAAAAGGATAGATGTCTCACTAAAAAGAACAAAAATTTGCCACTTGCAGCGACATGGATGGACTTGGAGGGCATTATGCTAAGTGAAATAAGTCAGACAAAGAAAGACAATACTGTATGTTATCACTTACATGTGGAACCTGAAAAAATACAACAAACTAGTGAATATAACAAAAACGAAAAAGCCTCACTGATATAGAGAACAAACTAGTGATTACCACTGGGGAGAGGGATTGGGGAGGGGCAGTATAGGGGTAGGGGAGTAAGACGTACAAACTATTAATAAAATAAACTACAAGGATATATTGTACAACATGGGGAATATAGCCAATGCTTTATAATAACTGTAAATGGAGTATAACCTTTAAAAATTGTGAATCAGGGCTTCCCTGATGGCCCAGTGGTTAAGAATCTGCCTGTGAATGCAGGGGACACGGGTTTGAGCCCTGGTCCGGGAAGATCCCACATGCGACAGAGCAGCTAAACCCGTGCGCCACAACTACTGAGTCTAGGGCTCTAGAGCCTGCGAGCCACAACTGCTGAAGCCCGCGCACCTAGAGCCCATGCTGCGCAACAAGAGAAGTCCACGCACTGCAATGAAGAGTAGCCCCTGCTCGCCGTAACTAGAGAAAGCCTGCGCGCAGCAATGAAGACCCAACACAGCCAAAAATAAAATAAATTAATTAATTAAGAAAAAATTGTGAATCACTATATTGTAACCTGTAACTTATGTAATATTGCACAGCAACTATACTTCAGTTAAAAAAAAAAGATGTCTCAATAAAAACTTCAATTGAAAAAATGGCCAAAAGGTTTGATTAGGCCTTTCATCCCCTTCATATGGATAAGAATAAGCACACAGAAAGATGCTCAGCATCATTAATCGTTGGGGAAATGCAGATGACAACCACATTGAGATACCATTGCAATCCTATTAGAATGGCTATAGCATTAAAACAGAACAAGACAACACAGGGTGACAGTGCCCAGAGACAAAGCTGTGAAGCAGTTAGAACTCTCTTGCTTCGCTGGTGGGAACGCGAAGTGTTATAACCGCTTTGGAAAACGATTTGGCAGTTTCTTATAAAGTTGAGCATATACTTATCATACAGTCCAGTAATCCTACTTGGAGGTATTTACCCAGGGGAGATGAAAATTTATGTCCGTGTGTATGAATGTTTATAGCAGCTCTATTCATAATCACTTAAAATGGCAAACAACTCGGATGCCCAACAGCTGGTCAATGGATGAGCAGGTTGTGGTCCGCCCTTACGGTGGAATCCTCTTCAGCAATAGGAAGGAATTAGCTACTGACATAGGCGGCAAAATGGGTGAATCGCCAAAGCATTGTACCAAGTGAAAACACAAAGCGCGAATATAACTTTGATTCCATTTATACAACATTTTGGTAAAGGCAAAGCTCTGAGAATAAAAATGAGGTGAGTGGTTGCCTAGGGCTGAGGGTGGGAGAGACCTGTGTACAGAAGGGCATGAGAGCACTTCTTGGGGTGATGGAAAGAGGCCGTATCTTCCATGGCCATACAACTGAGTATGTTTGTCAGAACTCACTGAACTGGAGGTTTTTCTGTATGGAAATCATACACCAAACTTAAAAAAAAAAAAAGATAGTTGACTTCTGTGTATATACATACAGATAGATACTGCACACACTTCAGCTCAACTTTTCTTTCAAGCTGGATTTAATTTTACTTTTCTGGATGAGGTATCCTGGACGTTTAAGTGAAATAGATTTTAGCATAGACACTACCTTGAAGTCCTTGGCTGATTTTTGTATGCTTATTTATTCATGACCTCTAAAGGCTTTATAACGTGGCTTGTCTTCGTATAATACAATTGTATATTACAGATGTCATGTAATTAGCATAAGTAAAAGTTGTTTTAAAAGTTAAATTATTTTAGGATTCCTTCCATGTTGTTCAAGCTCTTGTAGCTCTGGAGAAAATAGTTTTACCAGCTTTAAAAATTAATATGAACTGTTTCCTCAGATTGATGGGACAAATTTATTTTATTTTTAAAATATTTATTTATTTATCTATTTGGTTGCACTGGGTCTTAGTTGCAGCAGGTGGGCTCCTTAGTTGCAGCAGGCGGGCTCCTTAGTTGCGGCTCAAGGGCTTTCTCCTTAGTTGCGTCTTGCTGGCTCCTTAGTTGTGGCATGCGAACTCTTAGTTGTGGCATGCATGTGAGATACAGCTCCCTGACCAGGGATCGAACTCGGGCCCCCTGCATTGGGAGCTCAGAGTCTTAACCACTGCCCACCAGGGAAGTCCCGAGACAGAGTTAATTATGCAGTCTTCATCTCTTTTGTTTGGTCAGCTATAATTGTAGGGTACAGTTAGTTATATTTTACACTGCTAGAAATAATAAGAACGTACACAGAAAATAATACACATTAGCTTTACTGAACTTAAGACTTAATTGTGACTGTAAATACACTTTCTTAAAAGTATGTAAGAGAGTTACTTGTTATTACTTTGTGGTGCCTTTTGATGTCCTCCAGAGCTGTTATTTAGCACTTTTCCCCAATAGGCCCTTGCTTAAGAAAGGCTTGTATAGGGCAGGGAGGGAAATTAAAGTGGAAAGTTGTGTGTGTATTTTAATTTTTATTTAAAAATAAAAGTTTGTTTGACTTCAGAAAATAAGAAGGCCGCTATTTTAAATGATGAGCTCTTCATGATTTTAGGATGGGAGGATACTCCACTGTGTGGTTATAATAGAATCAGTGATAAAATGAGGCTGGTTTTTGTTCCTTTATTGCACGTGCCCCTCTGTGTTTGAGACCCACCTTACTCTTCCTTAGAGATGTAAACCACTGGGTGCCCAGACCTGCTCACCGCAGCCCCTGCCTGCCGCCCTTTGTATGGTGAGCATACTCCAGAGATCTGCTAGTAGCCTTCTTGATAGCATATTGAGGGACAGAAGAGAGATTGGAATTGTTCTGCTTACATTTTGTTGTCTGGCTCCACCCCTGTGTTTTTCTCTGGAACCTGCACTAACTTAACCCTGGTTCTGCAGTCTGAGAAGAGGGCTGGGATGCTTCTTACAGTTAACGGTGTTTCTGGGTGCTGTCAGTGGTCCATTTGTGTGGATGCGGGCGGGCAGTTTGCCGGGTGCTCCCTCTGGTTGGGATCATGTGTCGTTGCTGCACCACACGTGTGGAGTGTAACTGCCATGTACAGTGTCTTCTAAGAGGTTTCAGTGTGACTCACTGTTCAATTGAAAGGTTATTGTATATGCAGAATAGAAAAAAAATAGTGGAGCGTACACTTAAAAAATATGTAACCATATTTATTATATTTTTCAAAAGGATACTTAACAGGTCTTCTTAAACAAAATGTACTAAAAGATATTAAACTCAGTTTTATCTTTTCTGGGTGACGGGATCTGCGGTATGAACACTTGTCGATTTCAGTACGCAATGACACAACTTTTGCCTTTTTCGTCAATATCATACCACTAGGTTGGCGCCTCTGAAAGCCCTTCCAGCATCCTTTCTAGTTTGCTGCTCCTTGTTTTGTTTTTTAAATTTTTAAAAATTGAAGTATAGTTGGGTTACAATGTTTCAGGTGTCTAGCATGTTTTGTTTTTTTAAATGAAAAAATTTTTTTTTTTCATGGAAAAGTTGTAAGATGCAGTATAGGGAACTCCCAAATACTGTACTTCACCTAGATTCACCAAATATTAAATTAACATTTTGTTACATTTGCCTGCGTGCCTTCCCTACCCCATCCCCATTTTCCTCTTCTCTCCCTCCCCATCCCTCCCTGCCCTCTCTCTCTGTCCCTCCATATATATATGTGCACATACACACACATATATTTACTTTTTTTTTTTTACTTTTTTTTTTAAAGAGGTTTCTCCACAATGCTATCCTTTTTTAAAAAATTAATATTATTTTTGGCTGCATTGGGGCTTCATTGCTGCGCACGGGCTTCCTCTCGTTGTGGCGAGCGGGGGCTACTCTTCATTGCAGTGCGCAGGCTACTCATTGCAGTGGTCTCTCCCATTGCCGAGCACGGGCTCTAGGCGTGTGGGCTTCAGTAATTGTGGCACTCTGGCTCAGTAGTTGTGCCTCGTGGGCTCTAGATCACAGGCTCAGCAGTTGTGGCACACGGGCTTAGCTGCTCTGCGGCATGTGGGATCTTCCCGGACCAGGGCTCAAACCTGTGTCCCCTGCATCAGCAGGCGGATTCTTAACCACCGTGCCACGAGGAAAGTCCCCATATATTTAGTTTTTACCAAGGCCTTTGAGAGTAGGTTGCAGCCATCACGCCCTTTATCCCCTTAAATACTTCGGTGAGTATGTGCTAAGAACAATATGACCGTAATATAATTCATATAATTATCAAATTTACAAAATTTAACGTTGCCTTTGCAACCCAAACACTTATCAAAATGTAGACCATTGTCGTTTTGTTGTTGAACCCAAGTTCGTGTGCCCAACTTACTGTGAGGCCAAACAAACCAGAACGTTGGAATTTGAAGAACAGAATGGTGTATTGCAGGACCAAGCAAGGAGACCAGGCGGCTCGTGCTTAAAAGACCTGAACTCTCCGGTGGTTCTGCTAGTACCCTTCTTGATAGCATATTGAGGGACAGAAGAGAGATTGGAATTGGAAGAGTTTTTATAGGTAAAACTCAGGAGGAGGGCTGCAAGGTGTGTAACCATCCTCTGATTGGTTGGTGGGGAGGTAAAAGGGTGGTGTTCAAGGAATTTCAGTCATCAGTCTTCTGCTTCCAACCGGTCTGGGGTCTATGTGCTTCTGCTCAGCCTGAAGTTAACATCTTCCACCTGGGTGGGGCCCTTAGTTCGTGTAGAAGCAGTCAGAGATCTGTATCAGATTGTTAGGTATATCCCTTGAGGAGGAACCAGGATCCTGGTTTATCATTGCATTATTCTTTCTTTCTTTTTTTTAATATATAAACTTATTTATTTTATTTATTTATTTTTGACTGCGTTGGGTCTTCATTTCTGTGCGCAGGCTTTCTCTAGTTGCGGTGAGCAGGGGCTACTCTTCATTGTGGTGCACGGGCTTCTCATTACGATGGCTTCTCTTGTTGCCGAGCACAGGCTCTAGGCACGCGGGCTTCAGTAGTTGTGGCATGCGGGCTCCGTAGTTGTGGCGCAAGGGCTCAGTTGCTCCGTGGAAATGTGGGATCTTCCTGGACCAGGTGTCGAACCCGTGTCTCCTGCAGTGGCAGGTGGATTCTTAACCACTGCGCCACCAGGGAAACCCCTGCACTGTTATTTCTTGACTGCTCTTCCTTTGTTTCTGCATTCCCTCACTCCTCTAATTGGTAACTGTTGGAATCTGCCCTTTGGAACTCAGGGAAGGTCTAGGAGGCTGAAACCTTTCTTACAAACAAGAAATGGGGGGCACAGAAAGTCCCTCCATGCTCACAGTCCCTGCCCCAGCACCCTCCCCCGCCCGCCCAGCCCGAGACAACTGCTGTTTTTCTTCCACCTCAGATCAGTTTTGCCTGTGCCTGTCGTAGGATTTCATGTCAACAGAATTGTATAGTATGAATGACTGTGTAAGGCATTTTTTAGCACAGTGTAGTTGAGATTCATCTATGTTGTTGTGTAATTCGTTCCTTTTTATTGCTGAGTAGTATTTCCTTGTATGAGTCTATCATATCTTGTCTATCCATTCTTTCTCGGTAGACATCTTTATTTTTGAAGAAATTTTTGCTGGGTGATGATGTTTACTTTCAGCTTGCTGATGAACTTGTTGTCCTGTCGTCCTCTGGCTCTTTGTGCAGATTTCTGAAACTTATTTTCTACAACTTTTTCATCTCTGATACTCTGCCTTGCAATTGTCAGCTTGACTCAGCTTCCCAGAACTTGAAATTTTCTCTCCTCAACTTACTGAAGCTGCAGTGCTCTGCTTCGATTCCCCTTCCTGTACTGTTGTCCAGGGTTGCCTTCAGCCAGACAGAGGGTTCAGTGGGGATCACAGGCCTGCCTTGCCCGTTGTCTCAAGATCTGAAAAGTTTCCTGGATTGTGTCTATTTTTCTATTTGTTTACCATTGGAGGGCATTTTCCATACTAGTTACCCTTTCCTGGCTGAAGTGGACATCCCTAGGTCAGTGGTTTTTTGCGGTATGCGGGCCTCTCACTGTTGTGGCCTCTCCCGTTGCGGAGCACAGGCTCTGGACGCGCAGGCCCAGCGGCCATGTCCCACGGGCCCAGCCGCTCCGTGGCATGTGGGATCCTCCCGGACCGGGGCACGAACCTGTGTCCCCTGCATCGGCAGGCAGACTCTCAACCAGTGCACCACCAGGGAAGCCTGGTCAGTGCTTTTTAATGGCACACAGCTCATGTGCTGTACTTCTAAATTTTCTGGTAAATAATATGATAAAATTGTACTTGTTTTAATATTAGCTTAGCTACTGATTTTACTACCTACAAAATCTCAAGTAATTTCCATTTTGACAGAGAGAAGCCTATTCTTTCTTTTGTCAAAACTTTCATTTTATTTTATTATACTAATATAAGACATTTGGTTTATTCTGCATTGTGTTTAATGCAAAGTAGCATTTCTTGGCTGTCTTACCAAATGCTGTGTTGTTTGTCATAAACACAACTGTTAATCCCCACTCCTTCAAGCAGAGGTCATTTTCTTCCAGTCACTTGCCCACTGTCAGCGATGGGTAGTGTAGTGAGCAGTGGGCGAAGCTGGGACTGGTGAGTGAGCGGGAGGAGAAGGGAGACGCTCGAGGGCTGTTCGTTGGTCAGCACACTGCCGAGCGCCCGCTGTGACCCAGCCCTCTGCTCTGCACTGCTGAAGGTCAGTTTTTCCCTCTGATGTTGCAGATGATTGGTTGGAGATTTGGAATCATTTTTGGCTCTTCTTCTAGTTTTTGTTGTACATTTTAGTAACTCAGTCTCTCCCTTTAAAAAATATCTTTGTTAATTTGTGAAACTGAGATTAATAGTACAGTGTATTTCTTTTTTTTAAATAAATTTATCGTATTTATTTATTTTTGGCTGCTTCGGTTCTTCGTTGCTGCACACAGGCCTTCTCTAGTTACGGCAAGCGGGGGCTACTCTTGGTTGCGGTGTGTGGGCTTCTCATTGAGGTGGCTTCTCTTGTTGCGCAGCATGGGCCCTAGGCCTGCAGGTTTCAGTAGTTGTGGCACATGGGCTCAGTAGTTGTGGTGCATGGGCTTAGATGCTCTGCAGCATGTGGGATCTTCCCGGATTAGCACTTGAACCCATGTCCCCTGCATTGGCAGGTGGAACTCCTAACCACTGAGCAACCAGGGAAGCCCCAGTGTAAGTATTAAAATAATTTTTCTTTACGTAAGCCTTTGTGAAGTGACATATCATGAAATGAAGAAATGTGTACATACTACATAGTTTCTCTCTACTAGTGACAGCTGCTTTGAAATACAATAGCCTCGTAGAATGATGGTGTTTGGGTGTATTTATGACATATGCCCATAACCTCTGTATGACATATGACATAGGACATACCCTAGAACGAGGGGTGAATGTGACTTAAAGGCACCATGGCCAGAGTATTTCCTTTTTTTTTTTAATTTTTAAATTTTATTTATTTTTTTATACAGCAGGTTCTTATTAGTTATCTATTTTACACATATTAGTGTATATATGTCAATCCCAATCTCCCAGTTCATCCCACCACCACCCCTGCCCCCCCTCCCCCCTGCTTTTCCCCCTTGGTGTCCATACGTTTGTTGTCTATGTCTGTGTCTCTATTTCTGCCCTGCAAACCGGTTCATCTGTACCATTTTTCTAGGTTCCATATATATGCGTTAATATATGATATTTGTTGTTCTCTTTCTGACTTACTTCACTCCGTATGACTGTCTCTAGGTCCATCCACATCTGTAGAAATGACCCAATTTTGTTCCTTTTTATGGCTGAGTAATATTCCACTGTATATATGTACCACATCTTCTGTATCCATTCGTCTGTCAACGGGCATTTAGGTTGCTTCCATGTCCTGGCTATTGTAAATAGTGCTGCAATGAACATTGGGGTGCATGTGTCTTTTTTTTTTTTCGATACGCGGGCCTCTCACTGTTGTGGCCTCTCCCATCGTGGAGCACAGGCTCCGGACGCGCAGGCCCAGTGGCCACGGCCCACGGGCCCAGCTGCTCCGTGGCACATGGGATCCTCTCGGACCGGGGCACGAACCCGCGCCCCCTGCATCAGCAGGCGGACTCCCAACCACTGCGCCACCAGGGAAGCCCGCATGTGTCTTTCTGAATTATGGTTTCCTCTGGGTATATGCCCAGTAGTGGGATTGCTGGGTCATATGTTAATTCTGTTTTTGGTTTTCTAAGGAACCTCCATGCTGTTCTCCATAGTGGCTGTATCAATTTATATTCCCACCAACAGTGCAAGAGGGTTCCCGTTTCTCCACACCCTCTCCAGTATTTGTTGTTTGTAGATTTTCTGATGATGTCTGTTCTGAGTGGTGTGAGGTGATACCTCATTGTCGTTTTATTATTTTTTTAAATTTATTTTTATTTATTTTTTGAACTTATTTATGTATTTATTTATGTATTTATTTATTTTTACATCTTTATTGGAGTATAATTGCTTTACAATGGTGTGTTAGTTTCTGCTTTATAACAAAGTGAGTCAGTTATACATATACATATGTTCCCATATCTGTTCCCTCTTGCGTCTCCCTCCCTCCCACCCTCCCTGCACTGGCTGCACTGGGTCTTCATTGCTGTGCACAGGCTTTCTTTAGTTGCGGCGAGTGGGAGCTACTCTTGGTTGCTGTGTGCGGGGTTCTCATTACAGTGGCTTCTCTTGTTGCGGAGCATGGGCTCTAAGTGCGTGGGCTTCAGTAATTGTGGCTCATGGGCTCTAGAATGCAGGCTCGGTAGTTGTGGCACATGGGCTTAGTTGCTCCATGGCATGTGGAATATTCCCAGAGCAGGGCTTGAACCCGTGTCCCCTGCATTGGCAGGCAGATTCTTAACCACTGTGCCACCAGGGAAGCCCCTCATTGTCGTTTTGATTTGCATTTCTCTAATAATTAGTGATGTTGAGCAGCTTTTCATGTGCTTCTTGGCCATCTGTATGTCTTCTTTAGAGAAATGTCTATTTAGGTCTTCTGCCCATTTTTTGATTGGGTTGTTTGTTTTTTTATTATTGAGCTGTATGAGATGTTTATATATTTTGGAGATTAATCCTCTGTCCATTGATTCGTTTGCAAATACTTTCTCCCATTCTGAGGGTTGTCTTTTCGTATTTTTTGTAGTTTCCTTTGCTTTTCAAAAGCTTTGAAGTTTCATTAGCCCATTTGTTTATTTTTGTTTTTATTTCCATTACTCTAGGAGATGGATCAAAAAAGATCTTGCTGTGATTTATGTCAAAGAATGTTCTTCCTATGTTTTCCTCTAAGAGTTTTATAGTGTCCAGTCTTACATTTAGGTCTCTAAGCCATTTTGAGCTTATTTTTGTGTATGGTGTTAGGGATCGTTGTAATTTCATTCTTTTACATGTAGCTGTCCAGTTTTCCCAGCACCACTTATTGAAGAGACTGTCTTTTCTCCATTGTATATCCTTGCCTCCTTTGTCATAGATTAGTTGACCATAGGTGCGTGGGTTTTTCTCTGGGCTTTCTATCCTGTTCCGTTGATCTATATTTCTGTTTTTGTGCCAGTACCATATTGTCTTGATTACTGTAGCTTTGTAGTATAGTCTGAAGTCAGGGAATCTGATTCCTCCAGCTCCGTTTTTTTTCCCTCAAGACTGCTTTGGCTATTCAGGGTCTCTTGTGTCTCCATACAGATTTTAAGATTTTTTTGTTCTAGTTCTGTAAAAAATGCCATTGGTAATTTGATAGGGATTGCATTGAATCTGTAGATTGCTTTGGGTAATATAGACATTTTCACAATACTGATTCTTCCAATCCAAGAACATGGTATATCTCTCCATCTGTTTGTATCATCTGTAATTTATTTCATCAGTGTCTTATAGTTTTCTGCATACAGGTCTTTTGTCTCCCTAGGTAGCTTTATTCCTAGGCATCTTATTTTTTTTGTTGGAATGGTAAATGGGAGTGTTTCCTTAGTTTCTGTTTCATATTTTTCATCAGGAACGCAAGAGATCTGTATAGGAATGCAAGAGATTACTGTGCATTAATTTTGTATTCTGCAACTTTTACCAAATTCATTGATTAGCTCTAGTAGCTTTCTGGTGGCATCTTCAGGATTCTCTATGTGCAGTATCATGTCATCCGCAAACAGTGACAGTTTTACTTCTTTTCCAATTTGTATTCCTTTTATTTCTTTTCCTTCTCTGCTTGCTGTGGCTAGGACTTCCAAAACTATGTTGAAAATAGTGGTGAGAGTGGACATCCTTGTCTTGTTCCTGATCTTAGAGGAAATACTTTCAGTTTTTCACCATTGAGAATGATGTTTGTTGTGTGCTTGTCGTACATGGCCTTTATTATGTTGAGGTAGGTTCCCTCTATGCCCACTTTCTGGAGAGTTTTTATCATATATGGGTGTTGAATTTTGTCAAAAGCTTTTCTGCGTCACTTGAGATGATCATATGGTTTTTATTCTTCAATTTGTTAATGTGGTATATCACATTGATTGATTTGCGTATATTGAAGAATCCTTTCATCCCTGGGATCATGATCATGATCACTTCATCATGGTGTATGGTCGTTTTAAGGTGTTGTTGAATTCTGTCTGCTAGTATATTTTATTGAGGATTTTTGCATCTATATTCATCAGTGATATTGGTCTGTAATTTTCTTTTTTTGTAGTATCTTTGTCTGGTTTTGGTATCAGGGTGATGGTGGCCTCATAGAATGAGTTTGTGAGTGTTCCTTCCTCTGCAATTTTTTGGAAGAATTTGAGAAGGAAGGGTGTTAGCTATTCTCTAAATGTTTGATAGAATTCACCTGTGAAGCCACCTGGTCCTGGACTTTTGTTTGTTGGAAGATTTTTTTTTTTTTTTTTTGCAGTACGCAGGCCTCTCACTGTTGTGGCCTCTCCCGTTGTGGAGCACAGGCTCCGGACGCCCAGGCTCAGCGGCCACAGCTCATGGGCCCAGCCACTCCGCGGCATGTGGGATCTTCCTGGACCGGGGCATGAACCCGTGTCCCCTGCATTGGCAGGCGGACTCTCAACCACTGCGCCACCAGGGAAGCCCTGCTGGAAGATTTTTAATCACAGTTTTAATTTCATTACTTGTGATTGGTCTGTTCATATTTTCTGTTTCTTCCTGGTTTAGTCTTGGGAGGTTATACCTTTCTAAGAATTTGTCCATTTCTTCCAGGTTGTCCATTTTATTGGCATAGAGTTGCTTGTAGTAGTCTCTTAGGATGCTTTGTATTTCTGTGGTGTCTGTTGTAACTTCTCCTTTTTCTTTTTTTTTTAAGTGACTTTTTCTTTTTGAATTTTATTTTATTTATTTTTTTATACAGCAGATTCTTATTAGTTATCCATTTTATACATACTAGTGTATATATGTCAATCCCAAACTCCCAATTCATCACACCACCCCTCCCACCCCCTGCCATCCTTTTTCATTTCTAATTTTATTGATTTGAGTCCTATCCCTCTTTTTCTTGATGCGTCTGGCTAATGGTTTATCAATTTTGTTTATCTTCTCAAAGAACCAGCTTTTAGTTTTATTGATCTTTGCTGTTGTTTTCTTTGTTTCTATTTCATTTATTTCTGCTCTGATCTTTATGATTTCTTTCCTTCTGCTAACTTTGGGTTTTGTTTGTTCTTCTTTCTCTAGTTCCTTTAGGTGTAAGATTAGATTGTTTATTTGAGATTTTTCTTGTTTCTTGAGGTAGGCTTGTATTGCTATAAACTTCCCTCTTAGAACTGCTTTTGCTGCATCCCATAGGTTTTGGATCATTGTGTTTTCATTGTCGTTTGTCTCTAGGTATTTTTTGATTTCCTCTTTGATTTCTTCAGTGATCTCTTGGTTATTTAGTAACGTATTGTTTAGCCTCCATGTGTTTGTGTTTTTCTCATTTTTTTCCCTGTAGTTGATTTCTAATCTCATAGTGTTGTGGTCAGAAAAGATGCTTGATATGATTTCAATTTTCTTAAATTTACTGAAGCTTGATTTGTGACCCAAGATGTGATCTATCCTGGAGAATGTTCCGTGTGCACTTGAGAAGAAAGTGTAATCTGCTGTTTTCGGATGGAACGTCCTATAAATATCAATTAAATCTATCTGGTCTATTGTGTCATTTAAAGCTTGTGTTTCCTTGTTAATTTTCTGCTTGGATGGTATGTCCATTGGTGTAAGTGAGGTGTTAAAGTCCCCCACTATTATTGTGTTACTGTTGATTTCCTCTTTTAGAGCTGTTAGCAGTTGCCTTATGTATTGAGGTGCTCGTATGTTGGGTGTATAAATATTTATAATTGTTATATCTTCTCCGTGGATTGATCCCTTGATCATTATGTAGTGTCCTTCCTTGTCTCTTGTAACATTCTTTATTTTAAAGTCTATTTTATCTGATATGAGTATTGCTACTCCAGCTTTCTTTTGATTTCCATTTGTATGGAATATCTTTTTCCATCCCCTCACTTTCAGTCTGTATGTGTCCCTAGGTCTGAAGTGGGTCTCTTGTAGACAGCATATACATGGGTCTTGTTTTTGTATCCATTCAGTGAGCCTGTGTCTTTTGGTTGGAGTATTTAATCCGTTCACTTTTAAGGTAATTATCAATATGTATGTTCCTATTACCATTTTATTAATTGTTATGGGTTTGTTTTTGTAGGTCCTTTTCTTCTCTTGTGTTTCCCACTTAGAGAAGTTCCTTTAGCATTTGTTGTAGAGCTGGTTTGGTGGTGAGGAATTCTCTTAGCTTTTGCTTGTCTGTAAAGCTTTTGATTTCTCTGTCGAATCTGAATGAGATCCTTGCTGGGTAGAGTAATCTTGATTGTAGATTCTTCCCTTTCATCACTTTAAGTATATCATGCCACTGCCTTCTGGCTTGTAGAGTTTCTGCTGAGAAAGCAGCTGTTAAGCATACGGGAGTTCCCCTGTATGTTATTTGTCATTTTTCTCTTGTTGCTTTCAATAATTTTTCTTTGTCTTTAATTTTTGTCAGTTTGATTACTATATGTCTTGGCATGTTTCTCCTTGGCTGTATTCTGCCTGGGACTCTCTGCGCTTCCTGGACTTGGGTGGCTATTTCCTTTCCCACGTTAGGCAAGGTTTCAACTATAATCTCTTCAGATATTTTCTCTGGTCCTTTCTCTCTCTCTTCTCCTTCTGGGACCCCTATAATGCGAATGTTGTTGCGTTTAATGTTGTCCCAGAGTTTTCTTAGGCTGTCTTCATTTCCTTTCATTCTTTTTTCTTTGTTGTGTTCCGCGGCAGTGAATTCCACCATTCTGTCTTCCACGTCACTTATCCGTTCTTCTGCCTCAGTTATTCTGCTATTGATTCCTTCTAGTGTATTTTTCATTTCAGTTATTGTTCATCTCTGTTTGTTTGTTCTTTAATTCTTCTAGGTCTTTGTTAAACATTTCTTGCATCTTTTTGATCTTTGCCTCCATTCTTTTTCCGAGGTCCTGGATCATATTCACTATCATTATTCTGAATTCTTTTTCTGGAAGGTTGCCTTTCTCCACTTCATTTAGTTGTTTTTCTGGGGTTTTATCTTGTTCCTTCATCTGGTACATAGCCCTCTGCCTTTTCATCTTGTCTGTCTTTCTGTGAATGTGGTTTTTGTTCCACAGGCTGCAGGATTGTAGTTCTTCTTTCTTCTGCTGTCTGCCCTCTGGTGGATGAGGCTATCTAAGAGGTTTGTGCAAGTTGCCTGATGGGAGGGAATGGTGGGGAGTAGAGCTGGGTGTTGCTCTGGTGGGCAGAGCTCAGTAAAACTTTAATCCGCTTGTCCGCTGATGGGTGGGGCTGGGTTCCCTCCCTGTTGATTGTTTGGCCTGAGGCGGCCCAACACTGGAGCCTACCCAGCTCTTTGGTGGGGCTGATGGCGGACTCTGGGAGGGCTCACGCTAAGGAGTACCTCCCAGAATTTCTGCTGCCAGTGTCCTTGTCCCCACGGTGAGCCACAGCCACCCCCTGCCTCTGCAGGAGACCCTCCACCACTAGCAGGTAGGTCTGGTTCAGTGTCCAGTGGGGTCACTGCTCCTTCCCCTGGGTCCCGATGCACACACTACTTTGCGTGTGCCCTCCAAGAGTGGAGTCTCTGTTTTCCCCAGTCCTGTCAAAGTCCTGTAGTCAAATCCCACTAGCCTTCAAAGTCTGATTCTCTAGGAATTCCTCCTCCTGTTGCCGGACCCCCAGGTCAGGAAGCTTGACGTGGGCCTCAGAACCTTCACTCCAGTGGGTGGACTTCTGTTGTATAAGTGTTCTCCAGTGTGTGAGTCACCCGCCCAGCAGTTATGGGTTTGATTTTATTGTAATTTCACCCCTCCTACCATCTCATTTTGGCTTCTCCTTTGTATTTGGATGTGGGGTATCTTTTTTGGTGAGTTCCAGTGTCTTCCTGTCGATGATTGTTCAGCAGTTAGTTGTGGTTGCCGTGCTCTCACAAGAGGGAGTCGGCCAGACTATTTCTTAAGACCTAAATGGGAAAGATTTGGGCATCCTCAAGTGATAGTTTTGTTCTGGACACGAAGTGTTGGCTGCCTGTTGTGTTTATGTGGAAACTGTCGATCCTAAATTTACCCTCTTTTGGTGGACTGAGGGCAGATGAGACTTGGTTAGTCTTGGAGCTGAGCTTTCACCGTTCAGGGCTGAAGTTTATTGTGTCATACATATGTCAGTAGCAGGGGTGTATTTGAGAAAACTTTGATCACTTGTGTGCTTAATTTTGTCATAATTTCTGTTATAAATTTCTTGAATGAAAAATGTTGAATTCATGAATATATAAAAGATTTTTTTAATTATTAAAAATGTATTGACTCTCTTGAGTTTGACTTTTTAGAGTAAATCTTTAGATGTAGAGACTTGTATTTATTAGGTACTGAAGAGAATTTTCTGTGTGGTGCATACTTCTGGAAGATTAAAGAAAATGTATCCTCCTTTTTCTTTGCTCCCAAACCCCACCTTACTTTTACTCAGGTAAGAAGATTGAACAGGGAAAAAGGTGGGGTGTAGCTTTTTATGCAAAATATTCTGATTATGTAAATGGAGTCAGTTCATAAGTGGATTTTATCTGGAAGAGGAGGATAAAAAGCATGGTCAAATGTTTGCATGGCATTTACACAATAATCATGATGGCTGTTTTTACTGTAGGACATACTGTGGCTGCTGTCAGGAATTCTCCCAAATGGCAGTGCAGAGCAGAGGGTTTCCTTAGCTGCAGTAGCAGACTTAGTGACCGTGCCTTCTTTGTGTTGGCCTAACTCTGTGTAAGGGAGACAAAAAATGGATTTACTGTAGATTGTGATAGATGTACACAGAGAGGAGAGTGTATTTTGTCTCTTATCTAACTGTTAGAATGAGGTGGAGATCAGCTAAGTTTGAGAATATTAAGAATGAGATAGTCCTGAGTATAGTTTTCAAAAGAAGAAGTAATTTCAGTCAACTACTGTATGGAAAGGTTATATTGTAGTAAGTATAGATTGTACCTTTGAGGTCACATGGAAACAGGTGTAAGTGTACTTGGTATATTTTGAGACTAGGAATGTGTAGTTACATTTTACAGGAAACTCTGCAGGTGGTAATGCTGTTATTTTTGTGTTCTCTTTTTTTCTTGTTAGATTAATTCATATTTCTGTTCACTTAAAGATAATATTTGATTTCCATAAAAAGTTTAGGAAATAAACATTAGGAAATTCCTATACTCAAAGGTAGTTCTTAGGTGGTAATTCAAGGATGCCAATAAAAGGAATATGCTTTAAGCCACCTGTAGTTATATCCAGACTGTATATGTATTTATAGCAAAAAATAAACGTATGTTCTCTCATAAATTTAAATGCATTTTATACAGACACATTCATTTCATAACTTTGTTTTCAGCAAAATCAGATTTGGAGATATTTAAAGCCACAGCTGAAGTAAATTACAATTTCCCCAGGAAATAACTATAAAAGTACGCAATAATGATTATAAAAAGAAAATTTAAATACTTGAGAGTATTTTTGCAGATTCTTGGCTCTTCTCCTCCCAATCACATAATGGAAAGTAAAATAATTTTTTTTTTTTTTTTTGCGGTACGCGGGCCTCTCACTGCTGTGGCCTCTCCCGTTGGGGAGCACAGGCTCCGGACGCGCAGGCTCAGCGGCCGTGGCTCACGGGCCTAGCTGCTCTGCGGCATGTGGGATCTTCCCAGACCGGGGCACGAATGCGTGTCCCCTGCATTGGCAGGCGGATTCTCAACCACTGCGCCACCAGGGAAGCCCTTCATCTGTTTTTGATGTTTAGTTTTCTGTTTTTGAATGAACAACTTTACTAGCTGAGGATGCATGCAGAGGTCATATCCCCAAAGAACAATAGTCCACATAATGGCTTTAATTAACTGAAAGAAGTTTTTCCCTAAAAGATTATGTTTCTAGGAAGTTTTTAAAAAAATTTTGTTCTTGCGAGTATCTCATGTCTTAATGGATTGAACAGCTGCAGGTAAAGGTAAGTTTTTAGAACTTTTGTGGGATTTAATTTGAAAATTTCATATAGTGTTTAATAGATAGATAGATAGATAGATAGATAGATAGGTACTTTTGTGTTGGGCTTCTTTTACTTAGCATAATGTTTTCAGGTTTCATCCATGTTGTAGCCTGTGTCAGTACCCTTCCTTTTATTGCTGGCAGGAAATATACTACATTTGCGTTTAGGTTTTTAGCCTGCCAGAACCTCTCCTGCTTTTCTGTCCTCCAGCAGCAGTTTTCTGTGGTTGCAGAGCCCGGGGTTTCAGCCTCCTTGTTTGCAGGATTAGCAAATCAATACCAAAGTTCACAGTAGCTGCAGTAGATCAGCTCAGCTTTGTGGTTCCTCACACTCTGAAGCATTAGCCCCTCTTGTTCTCAGTGCCCTAGCAACTCTCTGATTATTGTATTTTATCCACTTTTCCTGTTTTTTTTAGAGGAAATGCTGTTCTACTGTCCACTGTTGGATCTGCCTTGGGTTCAGAAATCTCAAAAAAAGGGGAAGGAGGAGTCTTTGAATAAGTTAGCTATTTACAAACTCTCTCCTCTTTTCTAGCCGTCAGGCCCTGCCAGCGTGGCTTGTGGATTTAAGCTGTTGCCGCTGTTATTCTGGATCTTTGGACTAGAATAAGGAGGATTTCTGCTGTATCACAGGAGGTGCAAATAGCCATAATCAAGCATGGATTTTGCTCACACATTTTTAGGGCTTGCCTCCTTCATTTCAGGTCCGACATTTATGAATTCAAGAGTTTGCTGGTCCAGTGTAAAAAATGCATTGCAACTGTTTCAAATAAAATAGATACGCTTTGACAGTTTAGTTACTGTGTTTTTGGTCCTTGAAAAGAAGTGTTAAATAGCTTGTTGTTCTCAGAAGGGAACTTTTAAAATTGCATGATTGTATTTGACGTGCCTTGGGCAGAAATGTTTCTAGTTTCACAAACTCCCTAGGTGATATGCCCTGGATGCCTGGGTGTGGGGAGCCTTGGGGTTGAGGTGGACAGGGCCAGTGGAGTGGGGATGGGTATGTGTGGGCAGGACTCTGGTGAGGCATGTCTCAGGGACCCCAAAATCTCAGTAATCAAGATAAGTAATCGTTTTTGTTTTTAAATTTTTTGGCTGTGTTGGGTCTTCTTTGCTGCACGTGGGCTTTCTCTAGTTGCAGCGAGCGGGGGCTGCTCTTCGTTGCGGTGCGTGGGCTCTAGGCGTGCAGACTTAAGTAGTTGTGGCACGTGGGCTCAGTAGTTGTGGCTCATGGGCTCTAGAGCTCAGTCTCAGTAGTTGTGGCGCACGGGCTTAGTTGCTCCGTGGCATGTGGGATCTTCCCGGACCAGGGCTCGAACCCATGTCCACTGCATTGGCAGGCAGAGTCTTTACCACTGCGCCACCGGGGAAGCCTAAGATAAGTAGTACGTTAATGCAGCATTTTTAGAAGTCAGGATTTAATGCAAAAAATCCCTGATGGATGATACCAAACTTAAATGAAGACAGGATCATTATTACTCATTTTTCCTTTTGCCCCAGCACTGTTCCTTGTTCTGTCTTAACTTCTACTTACTTTGGGTTTAATTTGCTAATGTTTTTCTTATTTCTTAAGGTAAAAACATAGACAACTCATGTTTTTAGCTTTTAAATATAAGTGCTTAACGTTAATTCCCTCTACGCACCCAGCACTCCTTTAGCTGCATCCTGAAGATTTTGATGCTCTGTTTTTGATCATTCTATTCTGAACATTTGGTCAGTTTCCCCTGTGATGTGTTGTTGGTGTGTCATTGGGAAGGTGGTTTACTTGCTGAATATTGGGAACTGCGCTAGGGCAGTTCTTTAACAGGGTTGTTTGTCTGTCTGTTTGTTTTGCGGCACGCGGGCCTCTCAACCACTGCGCCACCAGGGAAGCCCTAAGATAGTTATTTTTTATGTTCATTTACTATTTGAACTAAAATATACAGGGTACATTTGGTGGGATTCACATGGGCGGGAAATGAGTCCTAACTCTCTCTATGTGAATCACTGTTCCCACTTGTGTAACCACCCACAGGTCCTCTGTGTGTACGAGGAGGTGCATGTGCGTGCATCTTTCTTTTGCTTTATATCAAAATGTATTTTACATACTCTTCCATACATTTTTTTATTACTTAAAATATGTATCTTGAAAATCCTTGCATTTTGAGACTGGGAGTTGCCTTAACTCTTTATAGTACATGTTGCTTTTTTGCATTAATGAGTATTTTCCAGTATGAATGAAAACTTTTCTGCAAACACAATTTTTTAATGCTTGTATAGTGACTCATTTTTTTTTTTGCGGTACGCGGGCCTCTCACCGCTGCGGCCTCTCCCGCCGCGGAGCACAGGCTCCGGACGCGCAGGCCCAGCGGCCATGGCTCACAGGCCCAGCCGCTCCATGGCATGTGGGATCCTCCCAGTCCGGGGCATGAACCCGCGTCCCCCGCCTCGGCAGGCAGACTCTCAACCACTGCGCCACCAGGGAAGCCCAGTGACTCATTTTGATGTTCCAAACTTTATTTGCTCATTTCCCTTCTTTTGAGCATGTCCCCAGTTTTTCAGTGTCGCAGATAAACCTATGAATCATTTAAGCCTCAAACTGTACAGGAAATTTACTGGGGGTTTCTTAGACCAGTCTACCAGGAGCCGGAACTGTGGGTGCTGGGACTTATGTGCTTGTCCTCTGTGAGCTCTGAGCTCCTCAGTGGCCTGGGCTCTGTCCCAGTTATTTTTGGATCCCTGGTGTTTAAGTCATTGCACCAGCACAGAAGATGCAGAGTAATGCACTGATAATGCTGTACTCTCAAAGCCCTTTGTGTTGTGAGATTTAATTCTCCTAACAACTGTGAACAGTAGATGCCATTTTAAACTTCATTTAATTGATGAGAAAACCAAGTCAGGGAGAGGACAACATTGGGCTTTCAGGCTTAACGGTGTGGAAAAGATGAAATGATTTGGGCTTTGGAGTCACATGTGACTTTGACTTTTACGAAATCTGATCTTACCCCAAGTCCTTTACCTCTCTAAGCCTGTTGCCTTTTTCTTGAAAATGGTGATATTAGTAATAATCTCAAAGTTTATTAGGGGATTAATTTTTTTAAGCCACATAAAGCCCCCTTGTCCAGTGCTGGACCAGTATCAGCAGTGCCGGACCAGTATCCAGCCTAGTCAAGGACCGGTTGTTGTCTCTCTTTTTACTGCCTCTTGCACTTCGAGCTCGTTCTGACGTCTCAAGGCTTTCCCCCTTGTCTGTAAAAGTAGACATAATTATATCGTATTTGCAGTTCCGTTGTAAAATATAAGTGAGATTCACTCTTTTAAAGTGGTTTTAACATTTTAAAAAATTTTTTATTGGGATAGACAAAAAACAGAACATAAAATTTACCATCTTACCTGTTTTTAAGAGTGTTGGTCAGTGGTGTTAAGTGTATTCACATAATTGTGAAACAGATCTCTAGGGCTTATCTTGCGAATCAGAAGCTTTGTACCCCCTCTTCCCTTCTCCCCAGCGCCTGGCAGCCACCATTCTGCTTCCTGTTCCTGCGAGCTTTACTACTTCAGGTGCCTCCAGTAAGTGGAATCATACAGTATTTGTGCTTATTTCACATGTGACAGGCTTTCCTTCCTTTCAAAGGCTGAATAATATTCCACTATAATTTACACCACATTTTATTTATCCTTTCAACCATTCCACTATTGTGAATAATTGCTGTGAACATAGGTGTGCAAATCTCTTCAAGACCCTGCTTTCAGTTCTTTTGGGTGTGGAATTCCCGCAGTGGAATTGCCGGATCGTATGGTAGTTCTATTTTTGATTTTTTTGAGGAACCTCCATACTGTTTTCTGTAACAGTTGCACCATTTTACTTTCCCATCAGTGGTATGCAAGGGTTCCAGTTTCTCCACATCTTCACCAGCACTTGTTATTTTCATATTTAAAAAAAAAAATAATAATCATCCTAATAGGCGTGAGGTTGGTTTTAATAACTTTTAAAAATTGAAGTATAGTTGATTTACAATGCTGTGCCAATCTCTGCTGTCCAGCACAGTGACTCAGTTATACACATAGAGACATTCTTTTTTTAATATTCTTTTCCATTATGGTTTATCACAGGATATTGAATATAGTTCCCTGTGCTATATATACATTAGGACCTTATGGTTTATCCATTCTTTTTTTTTTTTAAGTGTTGGTTTTACCAATTTATTTTATTTATTTATTTATTTTTGGCTGTGTGGGGTCTTCGTTGCTGCACGCAGGCTTTCTCTAGTTGCAGCGAGCGGGGGCTACTCTTCGTTGCGGTGCGTGGGCTTCTCATTGTGGTGGCTTCTCTTGTGGAGCACGGGCTCTAGGCACACGGGCTTCAGTAGTTGTGGCACGTGGGCTTAGTAGTTGCGGCTCGCGGGCTCTAGAGCGCAGGTCAGTAGTTGTGGCGCACAGGCTTAGTTGCTCCGTGGCATGTGGGATCTTCCCGGACCAGGGCTCGAACCCGTGTCCCCTGCATTGGCAGGCGGATTCCTAACCACTGCGCCACCAGGGAAGCCCTTGTTTATCCATTCTAAATGTAATAGTTTGAGTCTACCAACCCCAAGCTCCCAGTCCATTCTCTCCCTCTCCCCATCCCCCTTGGCGGCAACCTCAAGTCTGTTCTCTATATGTGAGTCTTGTTTCATCGATAGGTTCATTTGTGCCATATTTTAGATTCCACGTATAAGTGATATCATACGGTATTTGTCTTTCTCTTTCTGACTTACTTCACTTAGTATGATAATCTCTAGTCACATCCATGTTTCTGCAAATGGTGCGTGGGCTCCAGTTGAGGCGTTTGGGCTCAGTAGTTTGTGGCGTGCAGGCTTAGTTGCCCCATGGCATGTGGGATCTTAGTTCCCTGACCAGGGATCGGACCCCTGTCCCCTGCATTGGAAGGCGGATTCTTTACCACTGGACCACCAGAGAAGTCCCTAATAACATTTTTGTTTGTTTGTTTGTTTTTGTTTTTAATAAATTTATTTATTTTATTTATTTTTGGTTGCACTGGGTCTTTGTTGCTGTGCACGGGTCTTCTCTAGTTGCGGCGAGCGGGGGCTACTCTTTGTTGCGGTGCACGGGCTTCTCACTGCGGTGGCTTCTCTTGTTGCGGAGCACCGGCTCTAGGCGCGTGGGCTTCAGTAGTTGTGGCATGCGGGCTCAGTAGTTGTGGCTCACAGGCTCTAGAGCGCAGGCTCAGCAGTTGTGGCGCATGGGCCTAGCTGCTCCGCGGCATGTGGGATCCTCCTGGACCAGGGCTCGAACCCGTGTCCCCTGCATTGGCAGGCGGATTCTTAACCACTGCGCCACCAGGAAAGCCCCCTAATAACGTTTTTTAATGATAAAAATTTTTAGGTAGAGTTGGAAAAGTGACTCTGTAAATTTTTGCTAAGTTAGAATAATGTCTGTTGATACCAGTGTGACAAGAGCAAAATCATAGAGGAGGCCGATTGACAAAGAAAAGCAACCACTACGCAGCTGTGTTTGGGAAGAGACGCCATCTTATTTGTGCCTCTTACTCAGAATATGATTGAAGAAAGGACTGGATCCATACTGGGTGTTTCTAGTGTTTCTTGAAAATGGAGTATAGAGTCACATTGTAGAAACACTTTCCTTTTCCAGGCCACAGCGAGGGATAATTTAAAGTGTAGATGGTTGACGTCTCCCTCTTTATAGCTGAGGAATGTAGGTTGCAGAAGAGACTCATTCACCACCAGGGGTCCCCCTGGCACCAGCGCCCCTTCCAGCTATAGCTGCTTGCAACCTGCAACCACATGGCCTGATTTCTAGCAAGACTCCAGAGGTTCTCTCCGCTTCAGTTACCTAATTCGGGGAGCCAGTCCTACCTTCGCTATTTGCTAAATAAGGTGAGTGGTCAAACTGTGGATAAATTGGATTTATAGGGTATGGTGAGGAAATGATGAGGTAAGTTGGATATGTATATGCATGCCCAATACAGTAAAAGTTTCAAAGTTGATTTGAACAGTTGCAACATTAAAATAAATACTCGATTGCCTTTTGATACTTGTGTCATTTTGGTTAATATAAACAGAATACCCCTCTATAACATATGTAGTTAGGTTGAAAATTTTGGTGTCTTGTCCCATCCTATGTTACTATACCTCTACCACTCACTATATTTGAAAAACTAAGGAAGCATTCTTCTTACACATTTCAGGACCCTTTTTTTCCCTCTTAAACTTAATGGCGAGTAACCTCCCAGCAGTTTTTAAACCTGGAATTTAGCGCTGCTCTTTTACATGGCAAAATAAACAAGAAATGGCCACGAATTAGTGTCTCTGGAAATATTCTAGTTTAGCATTGTTTTTAAAAGTTAATTAATTAATCAATTAATTTGGTTGCGTTGGGTCTTAGTTGTGGCAGGTGGACTCCTTAGTTGCAGCTCCAGGACTCCTTAGTTGCAGCATGCAGACTCCTTAGTTGTGGCATGTGAACTTCTAGTTGCAGCATGCATGTGGGATCTAGTTCCCTGACCAAGGATCAAACCCAGGCCGCCTGGATTGGGAGTGCAGAGTCTTATCCACTGCACCACCAGGGAAGTTCTGAGTATTGTTTAGATTAATAATAAGTTCAAAATTTTCTGCCTTTTAATTTTTTGAATTTATTTATTATTTTTGGCTGTGTTGGGTCTTCGTTGCTGCGTGCAGGCTTTCTCTAGTTGCAGCGAGCGGGGCTACTCTTCATTACGGCGCGCGGCTTCTCTTGTGGAGCACAGGCTCTAGAGTGCGTGGGCTTCAGTAGATGTGGCACGTGGGCTCAGTAGTTGTGGCTCATGGGCTCTAGAGCACAGGCTCAGCAGTTGTGGTGCACGGGCTTAGTTGCTCCACGGCCTGTGGGATCTTCCTGGAGCAGGGCTGGAACTTGTGTCCCCTGCATTGGCAGGCAGATTCTTAACCACTGCACCACCAGGGAAGCCCTTCTGACTTTCTAGAAGGCATTTTCCTTCTGTTTCATATATCTCAGTGTGGCTTAATCCAGTGGTATGTTTATCTCCTGGTGGTTTTGATGCATCTCTCAGGTACCAGCTGCATGTCCAGCATCTTACCTGAATTTGTTTTTGGCAGGATTGCTGACACCAGGGACTGTGATGGGATGTTGTGTAGGGGAGAGAGTGGCCCGTCTGTCTTGCGTTCTTTCCGTGGGCGTGTTTCTTCCCTTCCTTTCTTGTCCCTTTGGTCCTCACTCTGACTCAGTCATCCTCTGTAGGTTGGGTGGGGCCTGCTTTCTGACTCTCTCTGGAAAGCTTTGCAGTCTCTGCAGGTAGCATCACTGTAGGTGGTGGTTGAAGTGTGTGGTCTGGCGGGTGTCCGAGTGCCCGTGCATATCCCAGCTCTGCCGCTGACCAACTAGCTTGATGTTAGGTATGTTACTTAATCTCTCTGTTCCTCAGTTTGTTCACATGTCACATGTGGATTATAATATCATCTACCTCATTGGTTGTTGTAAGTACTAATTGAGAAAATAGGTGTAAAGCACTCAGCAAATTAATGAGGAACACAGACTGTGGAGCCTGGCTGGCTGAGTTTGATTTCCAGCTTTGCACCTTAGAAGCTCTGTGACCTGGAACAAGTTATCTCTCTGTGCTCCAGTTTCTTCATCTGTGCAGTGGGGGTAATAGAGTCTGCCTCTATTGTGGGATAAAAGTACTTAGAACAGGGCTGGGTACGTAGTAAGCATTAGCTTGGCATCATCATTATTATTATATTTTCATCATTATTAGTGTTGCTGTTCTGCTCTTTTGTGATTGACACGTCATCACTGTTCAATAGGTGATAGGTATTGTCATTGTCCTTGTTTTACAGGTGAACAGACTTAGGTTCAGGATGGTGAAATGATTCTTTCTTTGTCTTACGGATAGAACTGGGGCTCCTTTGCGTCTTCCAGTTGCAAATTCAGTGCCTTCCTCAGCTTCCCCAGAGTTCCTCCAGATTAATGGAAGGGAGGTATGGTAATTGTTATGAAAGTTGGCAGGGAAAGCAAGTAATACCAATACCAAGACCTTTCGGAATATTTTGTGTTTTGCGACCTATTGTCTGTTTGTCTTCAGAAGGTGATTATAGCCATTGTTAAGCTTGAATTTCTTTAGTTCTTACCAAGTCATAATTTTTATTGATACTAAAATTTTCAGAAAAAATTTTTTCTGTGTTTGTGGTGGAAACAGTGAGGCGCAATGACACAGAAGTGGTAATTCTATGAGTCTTAACTGGAAGTAAACTTAGAACAGGATACCCGGCTGCAGAAGTTAGGGTATGTTGTAACTATCAGTTGCCAGTGGAGGCATCATATTGTGAAAGTTTTGATTTTATTTCAGTCTTTAACTTTTGATTAATGAAGGTAAATTTTGAATTGTGTGTGTATAATGTGAATTATAGTGTTCTTTTACATTCCTCCTGTTGGTTGACATAAAAGCATTTACCAGTGCTTTACTCTTGTAAGAAGTACTGCCCTAAAGTTTTGGTACTAACTTAAGGCAAACTAGTAAAACCATGATAACCGTCTGAGAACTGTGAAAGTCAGAGTTGTATCTCTGTGAGCTGCTTTTGTGACATTTACAAGCAGTTTGTTTCTTAATAGTTCTTTCCCAGTGACTTTCTTATTTAAGGCCAGGTTTCTGTAGGGAAGCCGGATTGGACAAAATTATACAGTGTATGAAGGGTTTTTCTGCTCACTGATCTTGCTTATGGCATTGTTTGCTAGCCGTCTGATCTCACACATTAGTTTCACTATTGCTCTACTAAAATCTGCAGTTCTGATTGGAGTATCAGAATACTACAGTTGTGTGATTTATTTTTTATGTGGGATGAGGAAGGGCATTCCACATGGTTTTTGTAGAATTTATATCAATTTTTCTTTTTCCATTCTTATGGGGGAAGAAAAGCAAGGTTTACAACATGTGTAATTCACGTATTCATGCAGTAAATATTTTTCAAGCCCCTGTGCTGGGTCCTGGAGGTGAAGCAGCGCCCAAGACTGAGGCAGGCCACGCTGTCGTGGAGCTTCGTGTCGGGTCCTGATACCTAGAATCTCTGATGCTTTCCCTATGGTTGTGGCCTCTAGAATAATAGAACTTCCCTCTGCCGCGCCCTCATTACCTGCAGGGCTTAGAAGAATGTGTGCAATGCGGCCTGCACATTTTACTTTCCGTTTTAGCAGTGAGGCCCCGGAGGTGGCGTGCAGAACCGACGACGTCCTTCCCGCCGTGGAGAGTGCATTGCAGTGGGGCAGTCAGACAGCGGGCGAGGTGCAGAGTAAGGCACGTGGTGGTGTAGACGGGGTCGTGCTGTGAGGAGGTGAAGCTGGGTTAGGGTATGGGCTGTGCAATTTTAGATGAGGCGGTCAGGATAGGCCTCGTGGAGTAAGTGACATTTGAGCAAAGGCTCGGAGGAAAGGGAGTGAGCCTTGTGGTTATATCTGGGGCAAGAGTGTCCAGCCTAGAGGGAGAGGCAGGCAGTGTAAAGGCCCTGAGGTGTCATGCGTGGCTCGTGTGGGCAAAGGGCAACAGGGAGCTCAGTGTGGTTGGAGCTGAGAAAGCCCGGGGGCGGGGATGGTGGTGGTGAGGAGGTGGGGCTGTAGATGGTAGGGGAGTCTCCTGGCACAGGGATTTGCAGACCATCCTTGGTGTGCAGGTCACCTGTTCAGGGGAGTTGGGGAACGTTTGGTGAGTTTTAGCAAAGGAGTGAAATGGTGTGATTGATGTTTTGAAAGAAAGGGTCAGTTGCAGCTGCTGGCTTGAGAATTGATTGTGGAGCCGCGAGACAAAAAACAGGGGGCTGGGCGGTGGGGAGGCCTGTGGGTGCCAGATGGCAGCGGGCGGGGGGAGGTCACGGCCCAGGTGTAGTCTGAAGGCAGGGATGGTGGGTTTCGCTGATGGAATGCTTTGATCTAAGAGACAGAAAAAGAAGTCGAGGTGACCAAGGCTTGGGGCCTGAGCAAACAGTAATCTTTCTATTTAAAGTAAATGTTAATTAAGAGTTTACTTGTTAAGTGGGACTTACCAGAGTTGCTCTTAGCTAGACTGATACTCTAAAGAGGTTGTTTAAATACCAAAGAGCTTTTTATATTAATATATAGAATGTCATGAATCAGAGCATAAAGGGATTGCTTACTTTTTTCACTTGTGTTCCCATTCTTTTCAAGATGTCACTGGATTGGGAATTTAAAAGCATAAGTTGTTTTAATATTTAGCAGAAAGAAAATAGTAGTTATATCACCAAACTTAGGCCTGAGACAGATCACTCCACCTCTGAACCTCAGGATCCTCTTCTGCAGAAAAGGGGAAGGAAGTGCTTTGGTGGGATTGTGTTAAGGGTTAAACTCGGTTGTTTTATGTGTGAAAGCACCTGGCACAGTGCTGGTCCGCAGGTGCTTTTCTGCTGTTTGCAGAGCACCTGTGTCCTCTCCTGCTCTCACACCGGCTGCTCTTTCTTTTCAGTCGCCGCAGTGGTTCTTAACTTTCTTGTAGCTGCTGCTTCCATCTGGGCTCTGCTTCATCAGGCAGCCACTGTTCCCTGTTTCCTGGAGAAGTTTATGCTTCTCTGTATCTTTCCAGCTTTCAGGACCTTGCACACCAGGAGGTGACATTTGGGTATTGAAATAAAATATAAATTAGCTTGGTGGATGGGAGAGAAAGCTGCCATCCACTGGTTCACTTCATTTGGAAACTGGGCTTCTCCCCCCACTCACTTTTTCCATCCTAGAAAGCTCCCAGTTTGCCCCTCGTGCCTGCCTCCACTGCCCTGCCTCCACTGCCCTGCATCAGCTCCAGCCACCCCCCCCACCCCCACCCCCGCTAGCTTTTCTTCACAGCTGCTGCTGTGGCCTTCTGGGCTGTTTGTGAAGACCCCTGCTTCCCGGATACGGCTGGGCTCAGTGACACTGTGCCTCTGCCGGTTGAATGGCCCTGTCTTTACTCATCTTTAAAAGATGTGGTGGCACTGATTTTGCTTAGAAGATGTGAAAATGAGATATAATCAGTATCTGGTGTGTAGAATGTGGTTGGTGACAAGGTAGCCTTGAATTTTTAATTTTTGAGAGTCGTAGGTTCCAAGAGAGACTCACAGTTTGCTTGGGTCGTTTATACAGTCTGTTAGCTGATGGTTTCAGATTAAGCACCAAGCCGTTGTCATGGGGCTGAACCAGGTACCAGACTTGCCCACTGATGTTCCTTTCTGTCCTGGGCTCTCCTCAGTAATGGGGGAAGCTGGGGTGGTTGGTGTTCATGAATTCTGCTGGGTCTGTCTGCTTGTTTCTTCTGTTCTTTTTCTGGCTTGCTTGCCTGTGTTTTCTGGAGCCCCCTTTCTTACCAGTGTTGCCTGAGGTCAGAGTTCTCTGTGGTGAATGATGTGTTTTCACTGGGGCATATGAGGGGTCACTTGAGCTCTGCCTGCAATTAGGAAACTGAAGGTAAAGCCTGCAGGACAAAGCATCATCTAGGGGAGCTGTTAGAAACTGAACACACTGCCCTGAGGCCACAGCCTTTGTTCAGCTCTTGTTTTCAGAAGTTAGTGAATTCACAGTTAAGTAAAGTACTTGATTTTTTATTAGCTTACGGGATTTAAGTAAAGTACTTGATTTTTTTTTTATTAGTTTACGGGATTTACTACTAACAAAATCACCGATATATTAGGAGGGCTAAACTGTGCCCAGGCAAAGGCTCCAGGAACCTAGTTACTTACTGTCTTACTGCTAAGATAATAAGTGTGGAATGTGTTCAAAGAGCTAAATTTTTTAGACAACCTTGATTATCTCTCAGTTTGAATGGAGAAAGTAAGTAGCTTTGCATCTTAAAAAAGTTGCTAGTACAGATTATTAGGGTATTTTTCTGTCCTGCTTCTTCAGTATGAGTTTATTATTCACTTATATTTTGAAGCTAAAAAAAGAAATGCATCTTGGATCCCTCAATATTCCCTAAAGCTAATTTTGAAAGTATCTGGCAACCTCAAACTCTTGTTTTTATGTGTTTTCTAGATACTTTCTATAAATTTACAAACTTTTCAAGTATCAATCTGGAAAAATATTTTACCTCAAAAATACTTGGGTTCCTATGGACATTTTTTACAGACTTGTTTTTAGTGATGATCAGGATTTTATTTTCAGAATTATTCTTACTTCATCAAGGTAATTATTTTAACTGTAGGTCAGAATTAGGCTGGTAAAATGCCAAAAGCACGACTTTGAAAAACAACAATGGTTTGAGCAGGCACCTACAGACATGATCTGGGTCAGACTGATTTGCAGCTTACCCAATTCTAGAATCATCTGTCAGTTTCGTAAACAGAAGTCTGCCAGATGAATTGAACAGAAGGGTGAGATTAGCATATTAATAAGGTTCTGGCTACCGGCCGCCTTTTTCTCCACCCTGTGTCCTCCCTCCCCTCCTTCTCGCTCTCTTTCCCTGAATGAATCTAGGAACACAGACCCTTGGGGTCACGTTACTTGCTGGTTTCTTTCTGTTCAGTAGCTTAATCTGGCCAGGAAGGTCTGTGTTTCAGGTTGCGGAAGCTTGAGAAGATTCTGTAACTGAGAGGCATTCTTCAGGCTGCTGGAAAACATTACAGAGGGAACACCTCCCAAATTTTGCTTCAAGCTCTGAAAAAAGGAGCGCAGTGGGGAAGCTTAGTCTTGCTTGTGGATCGAAGCAAATCCTGTAGGAGCGATGAACGGGGACTTGTTGTGCGGACTCCTGGCTTGGTCTTTCTAGGACTGACTTTATGTTGTTGGAAGTGACGGGCCGAGGGGCCCTGGGACCCACAGGTGCTGTCTGTATGGAGAAGAGCGGCTGTAGTCCATTTCCAGTGTGTTGGGCTAAAGGTATAAGTAGATTAAAAATCTATTCGGTTTAACTTTTATTTAGATTCATGCCTTTGCGCTAAGAAGGTGGATAAGAGTTTGTCAGAACTTATTTCAAAGAGAGTCACAATTAAATTTAAGGAAAAAGGGAAATTACATGGTATGGGTTTGCAACTATTGCATAAAACCAATTAGAGAGTGTTTCAAAAAGTAAATAAAATTATTTTTATGAAAATGCATTTAAATGAGTAAACTCTTTTTATGCTCTGTCTTATGTCTCTTGAAGTTGCATGTTTTGTTTTGAGTTTTAATCAAGACGTCCTACCCATTCTGAGAGGCAGAAGTTTTTAAAGAGTAAAGAGACTAAGCTTAAATAGGACTGCAGGAAAAAAGAGTAACAGATTTCCTTATTTCAAAAATTGGTTTCCTTTCCTCACCGTAAAGACTGTGTATTTAATTGGAAATTCCTTGTTACTGTAAGGTGGGCTTATCACTAAGGGTCAGCAATGCTGTGAATAAACAGTTTTCCTCTGTAATGTTGTTAGGGGTTTTAGTTATATAAAAATAAAAATATAAAATATAGCATTTCATTGTAACACTCAGGATGGTATTTGGGGAATGTGTTTAGAAGTTAAAAATGCCATATAATTCATGTATGAATAAGACCAAGACAGGTAGGCTGTTTTGCTTAAAATAGTAGTGGATTGAATATTTAACCTGGGAGATAAAGTCCTTAATGAAGAATTTAATAAAAATATTTATTATTAAAAAATATATATTTAAATATCATCTTACTTCACTTAGGAAAGATTTTTAAAAGGAGGAATCTGCACTGCGTAAAGAGCTGCAGTATTACAAGTAAAGCTTCAGACTGATTAAATTTAGTGTTCAGGTTAAAAATGTTAATACCACCAGGATATTGATGTGTTAGCACAAGATTAAACTGGTTTTCATTTGAGTTGTTGTCATTATCTATTAATTCTTTTCTAGGCTTTTAAACATTTTTAAAACATGTGATATTAGAATCCTTTAGTATGACTAAACAAAGACTGTCATTTTATTACATAATTAGATATTAAGAGTAAAGATTTTGCAGTTAATTCAAACTCTTGAGTTTTAAAGGATGTTGGGTTTGGGAACTTTTTAAATTGCAGGTTCTTACCTCAGGACTGTGTAGTATAATTGAACATGGTCAGTGCTCAGTGGCGAAGAGTTCTGTACTTGTAGAAAATTTTGATCTTTTCCCAGACTTGCTGGGATTCATTTATATAATGCCACTTGCATTGTGTGATAGCAAATGATACCTCTCTGTTAGCACTTATCCTTAACAATAAGGCTCTGATTTCACTCACAACGTCTAGGCTAGATTCAAGATATATGAATCCAGTGGCAATGTGATATTAAATAATCAGCTACTAAGTTTTTTAAAACTTCAAAGTGACTTTAGAACTATGAACTTTGGAAGAGAGATTGTAGTGTTTTTGTTCGTCCCAAAGCAATTGATTGAAGCCACTTATTTTTCCATTGTGTTTGCTGACTGCAGAGCAAATGAGTAGAGGCGTTTTTAACTGAAATATCATTTTGATAGAGGTGGGCTTGGGCATGAGGGCAGAGCTCCCATGTGTAGAAGAGGGAGAAGGTAGGGATGGTGTCAAGGTCAAAGTCAGTCTGCGTGTAGGGCTGGAACAGGCTGTCTCCTCAGATGGATCCTTCAGGAGCAGATTCTGACAATTATGGGGAGTTTGCACCCTGTCCCCTTCTGGGGCTGAGCCCATTGCCCGGTGAGCACACAGGCACCATCTCAGGACAGGTCCCCTCTGCCTTCTCCGCTTACTGTCTCGCCCTTAGGTGTTTATCCTGATTAATTTTTGCTGTGTGATAAAGACAAAGATGTTGCTGTGCAGAAATTGGCTGAATTGGTTATTTTAAAGTATAAAATTACTCCTTTTAGATAGAGACAAAGTAAAAAGCTCAAATCCAAAGAATATATATCCAAATCTCTCTTTGCAGTTAGACATTCTAAACCTCACATTTGATTTTATCAGTGACATTAACCTCAAAAAACAGCCATGGCCCAATTTAAGAAGACATGTAAAATACTTACTAGAACAGGCTAAAAATAATAGAACAGACCTATATTTGTGTACTTTGAAGTGAAAACTTTATCCTTAAAACACTCTGGAGTCTTTTCTGTAATAAAGTTTATTGTACTGATGAATTTAGTTTAAAGAACCCACCTTAGATTCCACCTGCTGAAGATTGTATTTTAACATATTTAAGAGCACTGCGTTATAAATTGTGTTCAACTATATCATAATTTCCTAGGCTTAAAGACAGTTTTAATTCAGGATATTGAAGTAAGTGTAAATGTTTACCGTGCTGTTAATTGGCTACAAGGCTACTAAGTGCAGAAAGCCCTGCCTGGAAAGTTCTTTGATTATATCAGTGTGTGCATTGTTTGTTTCATCTTTTTGAAAGACGGGGAAGGATTGAGAGGTGTCAGATTTGGTTGTTAGGAATAAATGTGTTGTTGATTTTTTTCTGTGTCTTTCAGTGGTAGATTGAGTTTGAATATACTATTAATAGTTCATTTGTGTGATTCTGGATCCTGTGGTTGAAGTCATGCTTTTTCTGTATCAGTATTTTAAACTCCATCCATCCATCCATCCATCCATCCGTCTCTGTGCATCTTCTCTTCTGTGTATCAGACTCCAGGGGTCAGCTGCCTCTTGATACCTACATTTGTATTTTTCATAAGCATCTGATATCAACCAGAGAGGAGCCTCTTACTTGTTGCCCCTGAAATCGGTTCCTCCCCAAATCCTGTGTCTTAATAAACATGTCAAACCCCCATCCACTCAGTTGTTCATGCCACAGACCCAGGATGCCTCTTTGATGCCTTCTTCCATGTATAAGGGATCCATCTTTTTATCCTGATGATTCTGTCTCCAAAATCGGTCTTGAATTCCTCACCTTCTCGCCCCCTCTGGGCTGTGGGAGTTGCTTCCTGTTGGTCTTCCTGTTTCCCCACATGTTCATCCTTCACACACCTGCTGGAGTGATTTTGTAAAAACATAAATCTGATGTTATTCTTTTTCAAACTCGCCAGTGGCTTCTCATTAGAATCTGATGGAATTGCAAATCCTTAACATGGCCTGCAGGGCTTCGCCTGATCTGGCTTCTGTCCACTGTCCCCAGCTTTGGGCCCTTGGCCTCTTGCTCATTTTGACTTTTCAGTGCCTGGGACACCCAAAGTCTTTCCTCTTAGGCCTTCTGCACCTGCAGTTGCCTCTTGTCTCCCTTCTCTGCCCAGCTGACTCCTGCACCTTTAGGTCTCAGCTAAACCAGTTTCTCTCTGGTGTTCCCTCCTTGAGCCTTTTCTTCTGTCTTGCACAACATATACTGTTATTTATCATGGTATATTGCGCTTGTTTGATCTCTTCTTTGCTAGATGGTAAACTTAACAAAGTCAGGGATTATGTCAGGTTTTTTCCTGCTTGACAAGTGATTGGCAGAAATAAATATTACCTAATGAATGAACAAATTCTGTATAGAGTTAACTAACCCTTAAAAATTGCCAACAAAAGGAGTGAATTGGTCTTTGGGTTTCCTCTTGTAGCAGCACACATGCTACATTCAGTTCTCTCAACAGATGGGTCTGGGTCAGGCTCCAGGGTCTGATAGCTGCCCTCTGCCACGCCTGTGGGATCACGGCCATCCGATCTGACAGCTTGAGGAGCTAATTGACTCGTGGGGGAGACAGATTAAAAATGTATTATTATGTAAGCATACAAACATTTCATAGTTATACTTATGTGGCTGTCTAGATACCTGTAAATTTACAGTAAAAGAAATCCAGTGCTCTCCAGAGGGGTGACTGAGTTTTATGAGTGCACAGCCCGGGCAGCAGGTCATGGCGCCTCCACATAGCAGCCACAGTGAATGCTGAGCTGAGTTTCCGTTCACCCTCCGCCTGCCCTCATGCTGCAGTGGTGTCCTCAGGCACTGCCCACCTCCCCTCCGTCCTGTCTCCCCCTCCCCAGCTCCTGCAGGCTCCAGCCTCGCAGCACTGCGTGCACCTAGCTTTCTGAGAGGACCCTGCTGGGTTGTGCCCCGCCTGTCCCTTACGCTTTTGTTGCTCCTGTGTGGAACTCTCCTTCTTTTTCACACGTGAAGCCTTCAGGACTCTGCCCCGCGCGTGGCCCTCTGTCTATCACCGGCCCACAGGGCTGGGCGCTGCACACACTGGCATAGCTGGCGACTCCCTCAGCTCTGCTTACTTGCTTGTCTCCGGTTACCTGGTTGTCAACTTCTTACAGGCCTTCTTACTTTGTAAATCCCTCTGGTCGGACATATTGTCAGCACTCAGTTGTTTGCTGAGTGAAAAAGAAGGCTAAACTGGTAGTCTGGGCCATTTCGATTCAGGCCGAGAGGGTGTGGAGGGTGCTCCGCGCTCTAGGGGTTCTGCACGTGAAGGCGCTGAGACCCGAAGGTGTTGGCGTGTCCCAGAGGATGTGGGCTTTCCCACTGACTGCAGTTTGAGTTGCATTGAGGCCGATGGGGAGGGCGAGCAGGGAAGCCTTGCCCTCCACCCTGTTTCTTCGAGGGGGAGGGGTGGGGCTCTTCTTTCTGAGACTCCCCCGCCTCCGAAGACCGGGACTCCCCAGGTGGGTGCCAGGCCTAGTCAGGCCCCTGTGCGTGGACTGGGCGCCGTCTTCCCTCTCCCCGGGAGCCTCATCCGCCGCACGGGAGGCACACCTTGTCTGCCTCAGTCCCTCACCATCATCTGTCAGTTCCTTGAACTCGTCCTCAGGTGGTGGATGCTTTTCCCTCCACCCGGGACACCCTGTCCTGTCACAGTTCCCTCTGTGACCGCAGCCACTCCAGCTCGGATTCCTTGATTATCTCCTCATGGCGCTGGTCCCTTTCCTCACATCATAGTGAGTTAACTGTGGGTAAATGTTAGTGCGGTGTGTCTGTATCCCTCGCATGCAGCAGCATATCGAGTGCATGAGTTCATGATAAATCGAGAATATGAAAGTAACAGGTGTCTCTGTCACTGCAGAGGAGAAGGAGGGGACAGCTAGGCAGCACTTGAACAGACATAAGGAGAGCAGCTCGCTGTGCGGGGTCACCGGGAACTCCCTTTTCTCTCCTGTTTCGAATCTTGTTAGCATCCCTTCCCTCACCCACAGAGCCGGTAGTGTGGGGATTCAGATACCTTTCTCTCTCATTCTTTCACTCGTCCTCATTGTATTTGGGGAAGAGGCCGCTAGTTCTCCCCAGGGTTCTCTCCACATGCAGTTCTAGAGCTCTAGTTGGACGTGGGGTTTTTGCTCAGATATGCCCTTGTCAACCAGGTAGGGAAAGTGAGTGCCCCAGTTTATCCGTCTTGACACTTACCACCCACCCACGACTCCCCCGCTGGGTCTCCTGGTTTGGACAATAAGCTGTATGAGTGTGTCCTCCTTGGCCCCCCTGGTGAAATGGGACCCTCCTCCTGCCACCACCATCCTCCCCGCTCCTCTGCTTTCCCTTCTCTCTTGCTCTCCTCACCAGCTCACAAACTGTCCGTGGTCCACCTCTTGGGCTCGCTTGCTCTCCTGCAGTGAAATGCACACCTAGGAGGCAAGGAGCCAGTCTGCCCTTGCTCACTGCTGCGTCCAGTGCCTCGTGTATGGCAGACTGCTGTCGTGAACAGATGAACGCCTTAATGGAGGGAGTCATCTTGTCTGCCTGCAGCAATAGAGGTCTAAGTCTCTGGAAGCCAATGAGAAGGGTGATGGAGGCTTTTTTGGGAAAATTAAAAAACTGTTGAGTTCTTTCTAGTGCTTTAATGGTCAGTGATACTGATTTTTAAAAACAGTGTTCACAAATCTTTAATTTCAGATTTGTCTGTAATTGTTTAAACTGTAAGGAATTTATTGTAAATTCAACAGTTTTCTCTATTTCATAACTTGGTCAGTTTTCAGTTAAAGAGAAAAAGCTAATGTTAAAATAATTAGGGACTTCCTTAGTGGTCCAGTGGGTAAGACTCCACGCTCCCAATGCAGGGGGCCCGGTTTCAATCCCTGGTCAGGGAACTAGATCCCGCATGCATGCTGCAACTAAGAGTCCACATGCTGCAACTAAGACCTGGTGCAGCCTAAATAAATAAATATTAAAAAAAAATTATCACTGAATATTTTTGTTTTGCATTTAAGTAATATTTGTGTAAATTTATGTAATATTATTGACATGTAGCGCACATAATTTAGGTTTATGATTAGGTGTATAGGTATTATCGTCTGTAACTTCTTTAACTTCTATACATTTGTGTTTTTATTCCTTTCTTCCTGAAAGGTTGTATAAATTGAGTCATATTTTAAGTATTTTGTAGGAATTTGTTGAAAAGAAACCAATGGCAGTAAATTTTTTCTTTGAGTAAAAAGACAGACTGTGGTTTATTCTGTGGTTCATGTAGCTTTGGTTCATTTTTTTGCGTTCTTATCTCAGATGTCAGTGAATTCTTTTGTTTTTTGGTTTTTTGCCTGTTATCCCAGTGTTCAGTTGAATTTGCAGACTTACGGATAGGAAGTTTTACCAGTTACAGCAGTTTTTGAAGTTAATTTTTTTTTTTTTTCTTCTATTCTGTTTTGATGGGGCTGTGTTGAAGCTGTAGATCAATTTGGGAGAATGCCCTGTGAACAGTATTGAGATTTCTGGTGTATCTATCCAGTATCATACACTAGTGTATAGTAGATCTTAGTGTGGTGGTCTGGACTTTTTTTGATGCTATTTGGTTTTGAAGTTTAATTTTCCAGTTGTTGGCCTAGTATGCAGAAATAGATTATCTTGTTAGCTTATCTTGTGGCCTTACTATAAATTCACTTATTAGTTCTGGTGGTTTATTTGCACAAGTAGACAGTCCTAAAAAACTATAATCATGTAATCTGTAAATAAAAACTATTTTTCTCTACAATCTTTTTTTTTTTTTTTTCTCGCGGTACGCAGGCCTCTCACTGTTGTGGCCTCTCCCGTTGCGGAGCACAGGCTCCGGACGCTCAGGCTCAGCGGCCATGGCTCACGGGCCCAGCCACTCCGCAGCATGTGGGATCGTCCCGGACCGGGGCACGAACCCGTGTCCCCTGCATCGGCAGGCAGACTCTCAGCCACTGCGCCACCAGGGAAGCCCTCTCTACAATCTTGATATCTTTTGTTTCTTTGTCCTACCTTTTTGCCTGCCTCAACTTGGACCTCCATCGCAGGGTTGAGTAGAAATGGCAAGAAGGGATGTCCTTGTCTTGTTCCGACCCTAAGAAGAAAGTACTCAGTGTTAAATAGGATTTAGCTCAGTTTTGTTTTTTTTGTTTTAAGATATCCTTTATCAAATCAAAAAACTTCCCTTTTAATTCCTGGTTTTCTGAGAGTTTTTTTTTTTTAAAAATCATTAGAGAGTGTTGAATTTTGTCAGGCTCTTTTTCTGTATCTGTTGATGTGATAATATGAATTACATTTTGATTGTTAAACCAACTTTGCATTCCTAAGATGAATCCCACCTGATGGTGGTGGGTTATCCGTTACCCTATTTATACATTGCGAGATTGAAGATGTAGGGTTCTGTTTAGGGTATTTGTGTCTATTTTCATGAGGGACATCGGTCTGTAATTTTTTTTTCTTGTAATCTTTTTGTTAGTTTTTCATATCAGAGTTCTCATAAAACAAGTTAGAAAGTGTTCTCTTATGCATCCGTTTGTATGATATACAGCACAGCCAGAAAAATCCTTCCTCTACTGAAAGATGTGTACAGTCTGTCTTACTGAGAAAACCAAGGACAAACACAGGATCTGTTAACCAGGGTGAGGCCAGCCTGTTGATCTCCCCCGAAGTCTGTTTTGTTAACTTTTTTTTTTTTTAAGAGAAACAAAATTCTGCCAGAATATCATACCTTAATATTAATTTTTTTTTACTGTGAAAATCTTACTGCTTTGTAAAGTTGACAGAATTTCATTGAGAAGATAATAGTCCTGAACTGTTGACTGTTCTTCTTCTTTCAGCTTTGTGGAGATTCACGATGGAATGGTATACCGGTGGCATGTTTTCAGTGTAAAAAATGCATAGTTGTTTTATAGGACAAGGTTTAGGGGGAAAATCTAAAGGAACACTGTGCTTAATTTGGTTATTGGATTTAACAGTACATTTCAAATATACCAGTTATTATCACGGTAAGAATGGGAATCTGTTGTTCCCTTTTTGGACAAGGATTCATGAAGCTGTGTGCGGTCGTGCAGCAGTGTGCCCACTAGGAACAGGGATGATGCTGACTGGGGACAGAGATGGGACTTTTGAAGTATGAGTTAAACGGGAGGGTCTTGCAGGGTTTCCACCTGGAGAACAGTCCAGCTCAGAGCTCTCCTTCTGTAGCAGCTGTTGCCTGCTGCCTGCTGACTTGGGTTCGTATGTCTTGCTGAGCACTGTATGCTTATCCTCTCCCCCCATAGGGCAGGTACTGTGACTCCCACTTCACAGAGCCTGGCGCGACTGAGAGCCCCAGAGCTGTGAGTGGGCACCGGCCCCTGCAGTATTTTTCTGGCTGTGTTGTTACCAGACGGCACGTGCTACTCCTTCATCAGGATCTTGCCCAGAGGTCCTGCCTGAGTTCTTCCCTGAGACCAGCTTCTTCTGTTGGATTTCCACTTGTCTTCAGTTACAGCCCTGAGATCATACTGGGCTGCTTCTTGTAAAGGGTTATTTGTGTGATTTAGGTGAGCTTTGAGCTGTTTGTAACCTCCAGGGTCTTGCCCATAGAAAGTAGGTGAGCAGTTTAAGGGAGAGAGAATTCAGTCTCGCTTCTGAGGGCTGTGCCTGACCAGGGCAGGTCTCCACAGCCATTGCTGCTGCAGTGCTCTTGTCATAATTTATTCTCCCCTATGTGGGCTGGCTTCTGTATATATTGTTTTAAAAACTTTACTGTGGAAAATTTCTGGTGAAACGTAGTATGTTGAACGTACTCTTGCACTCAGAACTGGGGATTAAGTGCAATTGGCCATGCTTTCTTTCTCCTGGCTTCCCGGAATCCTGTCAGGAGGTGGAGGCGTTCTCTTCTGGAGGCGCTGGTCCAAGGGAAAGGCAGGTCCTGACCTTCGGGCATCTCTGGCCGAGTGGCTGCTTCCCTGCTCAGCACAGGGTCCCTGACAGACAGCCAGGTATTTAAAGACAGCTTCTGCTTTCAATGGGAGACCAGAACAGAGAAACAAGCAGAAAACAGTCTACAGAGATGAAACAGCAAGAGAAGGAAGCTGAAAGAACACAATAGAAGTTCCAGTGTCAGGTTTCCAGAGTGCTAAGAGGAGATGTCGCCTCCGTGAAAGACAAACAATTCTTTTAAAAAGTACATTCAAGAACAAGAAAATTAAAAGTAAGAAAGCAGAAACAAACTCAGCAGCAGCATTGGGAAGTAATGTGGATGGTCTCTCTCAGAACATGGAAAGGAAAGACAAATGGGGGAGAAAAGAAAGAAAGTAGGGTGATGAATTCAGAAGGTTCAGTATCCAAATAGTAAAAGTTGCAGAAAGAGAAAAAGGATAAAATCATCAAAGAAATGATGCAAGAACATTTTCTGAACCAAAGGAGAAGGGTTTCTGGATTGAAGCTTCTCAAATGTTGAAGCCCGCCCCTGGGGCCGCCTCTCGGGCTCCCCCCTCCCCCCCGCCACCGCTGATGACTTGGGGCTTTTTCTTTACTGCTGTTACTCTAATTGTAATTTTTAAATAGTACTTGTTACAGTTGTAGTTAAATAACCACACATGTGAGTTTATGTGTATGTGCGTGTGTGTAGCTCTCTCCTAACTAGGCTGAACGCTCTTCAGGTTAGGATTATATCTTTTTTTAATCCATACTAGTTAGTAGTTGGCTCAATAAATGCTTTTAGAATTAATTACTCTAAGGGAGGTATAGCCTACAGGGACAGGCATGAACAAATGGATGAGGCTGGCTGGCTGTGAAAGAGTGGGCAGTAGCAATAACACCTTGCAGCTGGCTCACAGCTGACAGCTGAGGCCAGGACAGCACGGTGGCAACTGCAAGGATGGAGAATGGGCACTTGGTGCATGTTGCCATGCAGCGACACCCCCGCCGGCCCAGAGACAGCCAACCGGAGTGGAGGGCAGCAGGGCTTGCTGAGCAAGGGCGTGGCCTCTGCAGCTTCCCTGCCTGCTGAGGCCCATGGACTTGGCCTGTGGCTTTGGGCCTTGGGCTTCTTTCTTCCCGGAAAGCAGGGAAAATAAGGTTGTTATGGGGATTAAATGATTTCACGTTTAAGTGCTTAGAATAGTCCTAGCATGGTAAATGCCGCATGAATAATTACTTAAATAAACCCCTGCGAGCCCCCGGTCTAATTCATACCTTCCTGTGTCATGAGCGGCCTTTACGATAATTAGTTCCAAATCAGACAGCCCAAATCAATCTCTGCGTATTAGGAAAATCACTCTTTTTGATGCATAGCAGTTTAACGCCACATTGGGAGTCCTTGCCATTATGCTGTTTTCATTTTGCACAGTGCCCACCCCCAGAGAGTGGCAGTATTTTCCCAAAGGTAAATTTACTTCTCCTCCTTAGGAGTACAAAGATTCATTTGTAGCTGAGAAATTATATATGTATTTTAAAAGGCTTCAAAGAACCCAAATCAAAATGTCAGTCATGTGTGTCGTGCCCCGCCCCCTCCCATCCCCAGCCTGAGAGCAACTGTGGTGGCCCGAGGCTTATTCCCCTTTCCAAAGTAAACGTACAGAAGTCAGGGCTCCCTGCTTCCCCTCCCTGTAACTGGAGTGCCTCCTTCATCTGGCTTGAGTTCAGGCATTTAGACCTGAGTTGTTCCAGTAACAAATACCAAACTGAATTGATCCTTTTACTTCCTGCCCATCCCCCTTCCACCAACAAACAGCATCTGCCCCTGCTGTGTTCCTTATCTCAGTGGAATGGTATCACTTTCCCACTTAGCTGCCCAAGCCAGAAAAATGGCTGCCGACCCTCCTGTAGTCTTGCATACGCGAGTTGATCAATCCTGTCCTCTTGGAGTTTTTTATAGCTTTCAAATCTTTTTTCTCCTCAGGCCATTTATCCTGTCTGGATTATAACAGAAACCTTCTGATTGGTCTGGATGGGCTGAATTGCTGCCCAGGTGCATATCTAACACCAGGCAGGCTCTGAACCTGCCTCTGCAGCTGTGCTTTGGCCTGCTTCCCTGTGGATGGAATTAAAGGCGCGTTGGCTTTGCACTGACTCCCTGGAGCACTCTCACCTACAGCAGCGACCATATCTTTTGTTGGGTCTAAGTTTTGATACCCATTCTCAGGATCCCAGCTTGTAACTCACCTTATATCGGAACCCTGACCATGTCGCGAGTCTGAGGTGGACCTTTTCTTTCCTCACCATGCCCCCGCCACCCCCAGCACTGGTTTTTTTTTTTTCTTTTTTTTTTTTTTCAATTAATTAATTAATTTTTGGCTGCATTGGGTCTTCGTTTCTGCGCGTGGGCTTTCTCTAGTTGCGGCGAGCAGGGGCTACTCTTCGCTGTGGTGCGCAGGCTTCTCGTCATGGTGGCGTGGCTTGTTGCGGAGCACGGGCTCTAGGCACACAGGCTTCAGTAGTTGTGGCATGCGGGCTCACGTGGGCTCAGTAGTTGTGGCGCATGGGCTTAGTTGCTCCGCAGCATGTGGGATCTTCCCAGACCAGGGCCTGAACCCGTGTCCCCAGCATTGGCTGGCGGATTCTTAACCACTGCGCCACCAGGGAAGTCCCCAGTGTTGAGTTCTTAGTGCACTTGTCTGTGGTGGCTTTTCTCATGAGGTCCTGTTATCAGCGTGTCCTGATTGCTGGGAGAATGCCTTATACGTACTCTTCTCTAATACATTGGGGGGTTGGAAGAGGTTGAATTGATTGGTGGAAAGTAAATGATGTACTAAGGAAAATTATAGTATAGCTTGGTAGTTTTGATGCAGGTAACCTACCAGACTAAACTTGCATAGGGCTCACGTGGTGATCTTGGTTGGGGTTGGGTAGGTTTGTGCTGGGGCGGCTTGCACACTCCCCGTGGTGCTGTGCTGCAGGCCTGTGGCTCATTCTTGGACTGGCAAGTATCTGGTGTGGAGGTGAGCTCGTAGCCATGCAGCTGTGTGGTCTGGGCGGTCGCCTAACCTCTCAGCACCTCGGTGTCCACTCATGTAAATGAGGCGACTTACCGTGTAGGGTTGCTGTGTGGATGAGATGAATCGGATGAGTGAGTGGAACCATCGGAGTGTCATGGTTTTCCTGCTGTTTGAAGGACTCCTCTTGAGTTAGTCTTTTCCTAAATAAGCACATCTTTTTGATGCTGTAGGAGGTACATTTAGATATAAACTTATAAGCACTGAAGTGCTGAAGACATTATTTAATGTAGGTTTTCTACATTGATTTTGAACATCTGCTTTGATAAATTCTGTTTTAATTTACATCTTTAAATATTTAATTATAAAATAACATTACGGAAAAATACTTTAACCATGTTTCTTTCATCTGAGGGATTTATTGATACATTTAGTAACAAAGAAGTGGTTGCGAAAGTCTGTCATGATTAAGGTGTTCAGTAGTAATGAGGAGTCAGCCTGGCTCCAGGGAGATAGTCCTTAGTGTTGCCCTTCCCAGGAGACCTGTGGGGGGTTGTGTCATGTGGCCCAGGTTCACCCAGGCACGCATTCCATCCAGCCACACTGCCATCTGTTCTTTTTCATCATAGTAGCTGCTTATTGAATGACAGCAGGAAAGATAGGGAAATTGCCTTCCTCCTATTATGGACTCCGCCCATGGCCAGTCAGCCCCAGAGAAGTTGCAGCAGTATCCGTGACAAGCTGTGGTAGAGCCACAAGCTTTCTCCCTGAGATTCCGTGTGCAGGAGTGGAATCTGCTTTAGACGGCGTTCTTCCTTTCATTCTTTTATTCATCGTCTACATTCAGAGCTTGCTAGTGTCGTTGGGACTGCAGCAGTGAACAGTTGTGTGTGTGCACGCATGCTGAGAAAGTGGACTGCTTCACTGAGCTTTAGGATTTTAGGGGCAGAGAACGTCGTTAGGCTGGACTTGATGGGCTCCTTGGTGTTTAGATGTACAGTGTACCTGGACTGAAAGAGTTTTTCAGAGCTTCAGTCTCACTCAGTCACAATCCAACCTGGAATATATAGTGTCTTTCATCTTAGATTTTTATACCTGCCTAACGGAGCTAGTACCACCACCTCTAACAGTCATGGTGAAAATGAAATGAAATGAGATAATGTATGTTTGTGCTTTGCATTAGAGCCACTAAGTAAGTGACAATTTAGATTATTTGTAATGAATGTTGGTAGCGGCTGGACTGTTGATCTTAAAGCTGGGGTCCCTGTATGAGTTTTAGGGGAAAATGAACTTGCAATCATATACAAAAATTTGTGCTTATTAATGTCTTTGCATTTTCTGGAGGACATGTCCATGTTTTTCAATAGATTCTTAAAGACATCTGTCATCAGTATGCATACATGTGCATGTGTATGTCCATATATCATAAATGCAGTTAAGAGCTCCTTTCATAGAAGATGATAAATTAATAGTAATTTCATATTTGCAGGCATCACACATTTCACTTGTTTTGCAGAATAGCACGTGCATGTACAATTAAAAGAGCGGCAGAGGCAGAAATCAAGAACAGTTGGCATTTATAAAATGTGCCTGTGTGAATTGCTTCTTTGCTGGATTGGTAACTGGCTCAGGCAATTAATTTTAGCCAGTGCGCTCTGGCATTGCGTGTTGCTTTTGGTTGATCAGTTGTTGGATAAGAGTCTTAAAGATGTATAACTGAAGTATAGCATCCATACTGTAAAGTGCACAAATCATACGTAGCCTGCTGCAGTTTTTACTGCCACCTTCCATACCGGTGTTTAGAATGTTACCAGCTCCCAGCAGCCTCCCTCCTGGCCCCTTGTAGTCAGTATCCCTGAAAAAGAAACCAGAGTTGATTTCTATCACCATGACTCGGTTTTGCTTGTTTTTGAATTTTGTGTGTTGTTTTGCCTGTCATAACATCTGTGAGATTCATTCGCGTTGTTGCATGTAGTACTTGGTCATCGTTTTTCATTGCTGTATGGCTTTCCATTTAAGAGTACACCACAGTTTATTTTATTGATGGCTGTGTGGGTTTTCCCGGTTTTGAACTATTACGAATAACGCTGCCATGAATATTGCATGGTGAAGATGTGCGTGTGTTTCTCTTCGGCATATACTTAAGAGTGGAATGGCTGGTAATACTGTATATATCTTTTCACCTGTAGTAGAAACAGTTTCCCAGAATGCCTGTATCATATCACACCCCCGCCAGCAGTTGTATCAAAGCTCTAGGTTGTTCTACATCATTGCCAACTGTTAGCATTGTTGGTTTTTAAAAATTTGGAGCCATGGAAAAATGTACTTAAAAAAAGAATCAATTTTAAAAGTTGAGGAAATTTACCATTTTGGAGTGTACCATTCAGTGTTTTTAAGTTTACAGTTGACCTTGAACAACGCTGATTTGAACTGTGCAGGTCCACTTACACGCAAAATTTTTTCAGTAAATATATTGGAAAAATTTTTTGTAGATTTGTGACAATTTGAAAAAATTCACAAATGAATTCTGTAGCCTAGAAATATTGAAAAAATTAAGAAAAAGGTATGTCACAAATGCATAAAATATATGTACATGTAACATACAAAATATGTGTTGTTTATGTTATCGGTAAGGCTTCTAGTCAACAGTGGGCTATTATCAGTTAAGTTTTAGGGGAGTCAGAAGTTACACATGCATATTCAAGTATGCAGGGTGCTCCAATTGGTGCTCCAATCCCCGCGTTGTTCAGTGGGCAACTGTGTACACAAGTTTGTGCAACCATCACTCTTCAACTCCATCTCAGTTAAAAGTACTAGTTCCTCAACAGAGTGATTCAGAGTTTGGTTACCACGTATATGAACTATGAGTAAATGCATAAAGTACAAACCCATTTTACAAATGACTACATAAATAACAGGTGTGAATTATAATCCGTGACCAGTCATGTCACTTCTCTCAAAGTCTGTTGGTGACTGGTCAGTGCACATCTGTTGTTCAGTTTATACACAGACAGCAGAGTGTGTAGTTGTGTTGCCTCTTTGTTTGCCAGTGATAAGTCCATGTGACATTTTACAAAAATAGCTAATCAAAGGAGGAAATTGGCCAAGGAGGATGAAATATAGAATTGAAACAAAAAGTGAAAAACACTGGAAGTAAAACTGGGTGTAAGTGAAGATTTGAAAATATTGATAGTAACATGGTAACTGTGTAACAAAATGAGCCAGAGAGGTAGGTGTGCATGGAGCTGTGGTGTGAACCAGCAACTGTGATCTCATCATTCAGCCAGTGGACCAAGGAGTGGTTTCAACTTTTAAAGCCTATAGACAGACTTTGGACAGGCTGTTAATGCTACAATTGGAGATAGAGCAAATGAACAAATTCAGGCATCCTGGCAGGAAGTAACAGAGTGATAGGTGTGCAGTATGGCAGAAACTTTTACTACACTGCGGAAATAACTTTGCAAGATTCTAATTGAACGTAAGTGGAGTTACAGAAAAAGTAGCCGACTCTAGGAATGTTGACTTTGCTGTTGAGCCAGACATGCTAGATGTGCAGCCAAAAGAACTTAGTAAAGGTGGTCTCCTTGACATAAATGAAGAAAATAGTTGTGACAAAAAAAGATGTCACTGAAGAAGTGACAGGGCAAAAGAGTTCGCATTAGAGGAACTTTCAGAGGTATTTCATGACACTGAAAGTACAGAGGATAAAATGTAAAAGGAAGGTGACCCAAACTTAGGAAGGAACGTGACATTTTGTCAAGGCATTGAAAAGATGCTCACTCTGTATCTTTAGTTTAACAATGAGAAGAAGGCAAACACTGTTCAGATGGCTTTTGGTAGTCATTTGATGTCCCACACTCCCACTCGAAGCGAGAACCACCTCTGCTCACGTTAGTTGAATATATGCTCTGTCACTTGTCTATTGATGAAAACAAGTCATCCCAACACTTAGTGGCTCCAGATGACACGAGTTATTCGTAGTGCTCAGATGTGCAGTCTGGGCAGGGCTCGACAGGGACAGCTCATCTCTTTCTGTGCGGTGTTGGCCGAGGCAGCACGACTGGAAGCCAGTGGGTCTACTCAGGTGGGTCTGCCCCAGGGCTCGGAAGTTGACGCTGCCCGTCAGCTGGAAGCTTAGCTCAGGCTGTGGTTCTTGGAGCTCAGATCCTCTTGGGTTGCTTGAACTTCTGTACAGCATGGTGGTCAGGTTTGTGAGTGAGCATCCCAAGAGAGCCATGGGAACCTAGGTTCCTTTCTTTCTTGTTTTGGTGTTGCCTTTTAGGACTTAGCTTAGGATGTATCTTAGCCTAGTCTGAAGCCCACCCAGATTCAAGGGGAAGGAAGGTAGACTCCGCCTCTTGAAAGGAGTATCAAAGTCACACTGGAAGAAGAGAATTGGGAGAGGGGGAGTTTGGAAAATATAAACAGCCACACATTGCTATTATAATATTAAACATTTAAGTAATTTAATGTTGGCTTCTCTGTCTAGTAAAATCACTATAGGACATTTAGGATATTCAGGTTAGATATTTTATGTGAAAATAAACCCAAATCTTGTGTAAAAGAACAAAATTAAGGAGAAGAAAACTTTCACACTAGTCTAGTTTGTTTAAGGATTTACTTTAGGGTCATTATCAGATTCTTAAAAACTCTTCAAACCTGTTGATGTCTTAATTTTTTAAAAACTGTAGCTGTATCAATTTGCATTCTTTGTTTCTACTCTCATATTCTGGCAAGCATCTCAAGTTTTATTAAAGGGCCGGCTTGTTTCAAGCGTGATGAGGTTACTGTCCTGGTGGGATCTCAGTATGTACAGCGAGTATAAACTAGGCAGCTCTGGAGTGAGATGATGGTTGTGATCCTTGTACTTTTCTCCCTCTTCTGTGTGTGCTGTTTTATGGAGCATTTATATCTGATTGTGGGCTGAGCCTTGGGCTCAGTGCCAAGGTTTGTCAGTACCTGTTTCCTCACACCTGCCTTGGGACTGCCCTACTTGTCCCAAGAAAAGAAGTTAGGCACTGAAGTTAGTATGTGAATGAAAGGGAGACCTGAAGCTGGAAGGTCGGCGGCCACCACTGACAGGCCATCTGCTTTCCCATTTCCCATTCCAGTGCACTGGCCTCTTGCTGTACCAGGCAGCCTGGTGACTGAGCCTGGACTCGGCCAACTGTGGCCAGGAGACTGGGGTTGGTGCTGGAACTGTTAACAGTGTAGGACAAAGTAAGGGTAGAATTTGGTGTAAGCATCTAGAAACCTCTATAGCAACTTGACAGTAATTTATGTTCACTGACTCTGATGATAGAAGTTTCGTGCTTAGCTTTTGTATGCTTTTATTTTGAAATTTCATTTTTCTAGAAATTCCTCTTTATTGTATTTTACAAAAGTGTTGGTCTGTGACAGGTCTGTGGTCCTTTACCACAGATGGCTGGAAGAGTAGGGGTCTAAACCACGTAAAGAAGCCAACTTTAAAAATCTTTTCATTTCCACGTCTTTGATAGTTTTTTGAAAAAGATATTCTGTAGTATGCATAAGTAGCCGATGCCTATGACTTGTTAATCTTGAAAGTTCTAAAAAATACAACTGGCCACAGATTACAGAGGGCTACAATTACAGAATCTATAAAAGCCTACCTCTCTGGTAAAAGAGGGGGAAGGGCTTTTGTCACTTAGAGACACAGAGAGTTGGCAGCCCCAATGGTACAGCTTTAGCCGTGGGTCAAAAACAAATAGAGAACCACACGAACAACAGAGAATTCTGTTAATTGTTTGGAAACAGAATAGTCAGTGTAGCAGAGAGCAACGCTTGGGACTTTTCATTCCGTAGTGGACACCGTCCCACAAACTGACTAATCCACGGTTTTGTGACCCAGATGCCAGGCTCTCAGAATCTGCAAGCCCATCATAAAGACAGACTTGGAACACCACCACCAGGGGAGTGGGTGGTGGTTAACTGACACACACACACGAAACTGTCCAGAAGGGTCAAGGAAGGCTCGCTGGTGGAGATGTTGCCAGTTTGAGAATTTATAGCACAGATCGGATTTTGACACATTCTGTTTTAGGAAAACTGCTTCGCTCTGGTGACATTACAGCAATGGTTTATCTTTTAAAGAATGTTTAGGCCTACTTTTTGAAGGTTTATGAAGGATTTTGCCATTGATGCTTAGTCACAGAGGTATATCCAGATTGTGTGTTGTTTCTGGTTTAGCTCCTCCCTTGACACGCTCACTACTATGTGTCCTGCTGACCCTTGAGCAGCGTGGGCCCCAGGGTGCCAGCCCTCCGCGCAGTCGAAAATCTGCATATAACTTGTGGTCAGCCCCCTGTGTAAGGGTTCCCCTGTATCTGCGGTTCCGCTGCTGGGGATTCAGCCAGCCAGGGATGGTGTGGTACTGTAGTGTTTATTTACTGTTGAAAAAATATGTGCATGTAAGTGGACCTGGGCAGTTCAAACGGGTGTTGTTAAAGGGTCAACTGTAGTGATTTTCCGTCACTTCATCACTAGTATATCATTTCTTCTGACCACTCCTGAGGAGTGGTGTTTCTTTTCAGGAAGCAATTGATAATATATTTATTCATCCTTATCATCTCATTTGAAGAGCGAAAGAGATAACTAAGATATCAGAAGTACAGCTGATTTTTTATGATCCAGCAACCTTGCTAAATTCATTTATTAATTCCATTAGTTTATCTATAGATTCTTACAAATTTTCTTTATACATAGTCATGTAGTAATGATGGTTTTATTCTTTCCTTCATACCCTGTGTTTTTACCTCCCTTTTTTGCCTGTGGAACCTGGCTAAGACTTCTGGAACACTGTCAAGTTAGGGATGGTGATGCTGGGCATTCTTGACTTATCCCAGTCTTGGGGGGCGGGACGGGGGGGAGGGACTCTTTTCCAGCAGTATTAATTTAAGTTTAATGTAGATACTTTCATTAGATTAAGGAAGTATTTTCCTATTTCTGTCTTGCTAAGAGTTTTTACTATGAGTGAGTGTTTGGTAAACTTTATCAGTTGCTTTTTCTGCATATATTAAGATAACTCTGGTTCTCCTTTCTGAAAATATGGTGAATTACATTAATTGCTTTTTTAAAATTAAGACTTTATTTTTCCTAAAGCAGTTCTAAGTTCAGAGCAAAATTTAGGGGAAGGTACAGAGGTTTCCCACGTGCCTCCTGCTCTGGTACATGCACAGCCTCCCCATTGTCAGCATCCCCACCAGAGCGGAACATGCGTTACAGTTGATGAGCCTGTAACGACACATCGTGATCACCCAAAGTCCGTCATTCCCATGGCGGTTCACTCTTGGCGTTGTACATTCTGTGGGTTTGGACAAACGTATAAGGACTCATATCCATCATTATAGTGACATATGGAGTATTTTCAGTGCCCTAGAAACCCTTTGAGGGTTTGAGTTCCTTGTTTGGCTAATAAGTTACTTGAAATACATTGCTTAATTTCCAGACAGTTGGGAATTTGCTAGTTACCTTTTTTTGTTTTTTTTTTTTCTGCGGTATGCGGGCCTCTCACTGTTGTGGCCCCTCCCATTGCGGAGCACAGGCTCTGGACGTGCAGCCTCAGCGGCCATGGCTCACAGGCGCAGCCACTCCGCGGCATGTGGGATCTTCCCGGACCGGGGCACGAACCTGCGTCCCCTGCATCGGCAGGCGGACTCTCAACCACTGCGCCACCAGGGAAGCCCCGCTAGTTACCTTTTTGTTGGAGTCCACCTTAACGCTCGACACAACACAGAGCATATGTACTCTCAGGAATTTTAGTCCTTTGATGTTTATTGGATCTTGTGCTTTCACCTAGCACGTGGTCAATTTTAGTAACTATTTCACCTGCAAAGATGAGTTGCTGTTGGGTGTAGTATGTTATATGTCAGTTAGATCGTTTATTCATCATGCTGTTCAGATCATCTGTATGCTGCCGAAAGGTAGGAGGGTGTATATAATCAGCTGTGCCCCTTGTCTCCTCTGTGTGTCTTCAACTTCCCTCTGCTTTCGGAGGTGCCCACTGGGCTTGGTTTCAGGACTGGTGGCTGTCGTCAAAGGACAGATAGCACCGTGTGTGTGTGTGTGTGTGTGTGTGTGTGTGTGTGTGTGTGTGTGTG
>NW_020837985.1:15051285-15066517 GCF_003676395.1 Aethalodelphis obliquidens | reverse complement strand
TGTGTGTGTGTGTGTGTGTGTGTGTGTGTGTGTGTGTGTGTGTGTGTTAGTGCCTTTTCGTTAGCTCTTCAGGGTCTTGAATGCCCAGCATTGGCAAACGCCCTTTAGGGAAAGGCGGCTGTTGAGGACCTGTTCCTTCTCCATCTCTGTCACCTCCTGCTGTCTTGGGCTCCACACATCTGGGTTGTTTTCTAATCCGGCTTCTCTGAGTTTTCTCAGTGGGAGTTGTGGTCTTGCCCGAGCTATTCCCTCACATTCAAATGGACGTCCTCCTATCACACTTTATTTATTTATTTTAAATAAATTTATTCATCTGTTTATTTTTGGCTGCGTTGGGTCTTTGTTGCTGCACGTGGGCTTTCTGTGATTGCGGCAAGCGGGGCTACTCTTCATTGCAGTGCACGGGCTTCTCCTTGCGGTGGCTTCTCTTGTCGTGGAGCACGGGCTCTAGGCGCGCGGGCTTCAGTAGTTGTGGCTCGCGGGCTCAGTAGTTGTGGCTTGTGGGCTCTAGAGCGCAGGCTCAGTAGTTGTGGCGCATGGGCCTAGTTGGTCTGTGGCATGTGGGATCTTCCTGGACCAAGGCTCGAACCTGTGTCCCCTGCATTGGCAGGTAGATTCTTAACCACAGAGCCACCAGGGGAGTCCCCTATCACACTTTAAAAAACTTAGTCATATGTGTTTTTTGGTTTTGTTTTGTTTTCATTTGTGACTGAATTTTCAGTGTATGAAGAAAGAACTTGTATTTCACATAAAAGTTTTCAAAAGTAGGCAGCAAAATTAACATATTTGGCTCTCCAGTGAGATTTTCTCACAAATTTAAAGGCTGTGATTTAAAAGGAGGGTGGTGTTATGTTGTTTACAGATAACACAGTGATTTTTTTTTTTTTTTTTTTTTTTTTTGTGCGGTACGCGGGCCTCCATTGCGGAGCACAGGCTCCGGACGTGCAGGCCCAGCAGCCATGGCTCACGGGCCTAGCCGCTCCGCGGCATGTGGGATCTTCCTGGACTGGGGCACGAACCCGTGTCCCCTGCATCGGCAGGCAGACTCTCAACCACTGCGCCACCAGGGAAGCCCCAACACAGTGACTTTTGATGGAGCTGAGATAGCGTTCCTGGCCTTTTAATAGTTTGTTTAACCGATATTTATTATTCTATTGTGAATCAGGTACTGCTCTGGGTCTGGGGGTGGCAGGGGGTGGGGGATGGAATACAGTGATTATCTTGGTAGATTAGGTCCCAGTTCTCTTCAGGCTCAACTTCTGCATGTAACAAAATAGGGAGAGAATAAAGAACAGTGTTGTTATGTCAGTATCAGCAAAACACATTTTAATCAGTAGCTTTCAAATATTGTACACTGAGAAATTTTTTTTTCCTTTTACAGAATATGACAGATACCTAGCATCTAGCCAAATAATGGCAGCTGCCTACCTTGACCCAAACTTGAATCACACACCGAATTCAAGTACCAAGACTCACCTGGGTACCGGTGTGGAACGTTCCCCTGGGGCCATGGAGCGAGTGTTGAAGGTCTTTCATTATTTTGAAAGCAACAGTGAGCCAACCACTTGGGCCAGTATTATCAGGCATGGAGACGCTACTGACGTCAGGGTAAGTACATTTTCCTAGGACACATCCTCAGTGTATATGTAGGTTAAATGGTAATGGCACATACCAAAAAAAGGCAGAGTAATAATTTTTATTCCCATATTTCAGAGATGTTAACTTTTCTCTATAGTATTTATTGAGTTAATATGTGACGGACCAGAGTTTTAATTTATGTAAAATTTCTTAGAAAAATAGTAACTGCATCATATTATTCATATAAGGCCATTGACTTGTTTTTCTCTCCTGTTTTTAAAAAAATTCTTTGACATAGACAAGGAAACAAAGGAATTAAAATAGCCTCTAATACTGTTGAAATAAATTATTTTCTAGAAAGTGTAATTTTGAAGGTATTTTCATGACTCCAGGTAGGATAGATTCTTAAAAAAAATATATGTATATCTTCTATATACCAGACACTTGGCAAGGTTCTGGGGATATTAAAGGTCCTGGTCATACAGCTTCCAGTCTGTTGTGGGCAAGATGCCCATGGCCTTAATTGCAGTGCGGTGCAGGCAGTGCTTCCCGGGGTGTTGCAGATGACGAGGGCCGACAGGGATGTCACTGCGTGTGACTGTGAGAGGTGGCTGGACACACTTTCCTCTGGGTGCTGATGAGAGTGGGCGGTAAAGAATTGTGAGGGGAGCACAGTGTAGGCAGAGGTTGCTGAGAGTGAGGAGTGAGCACCGTGATCTCAGAAACCTGAGTTCAAAATGTAAATTTTCAGGATGTTTACTTTGATCAAGTGTTGAAGAAACCCCTCCTCCTTCCTGCTCTTTCACTTAGTCCCTATTCATCTTTAAGGAGGACAAGTGTCCAGCGAGTAGGACCATCAGATGTATCTCCCCTGCTTTCAGTAATAAAGAAACAAAGTAATTTGTACTCTTTGACTTATATGCCTTAACTGTGTTTAAGTACAGTAAAGGGACTGGTAGAATTTAGATTTAAGGCTACATGTTACATGTGCATTATATATAATATTCTGTTACCTCTTGTGATACTGTAATACTGACTGTTCAAACGGACTAATTATTAAAAGGAGAATCATTCACTCAGGATTGAAACATGTGTTAGTATCTCTTCATGTGCTATACTTAAAATATAGTAGTCTCTTTTTACAAGTTTTCCATGAAGCTTGCTGGCTTTTTCTAGTTTTTCTATAGTTCTGTTTTATATTTAACCTTATAAACACAGTCACTGGAGAGAAACCTTGTAAGGTAACGTTTATGGGAAGGCTGTTAGGGTATGTTCTAGTTTTTATTAATTTCGGATACAATGAGAGAGGAAATTCTTTAAACCATCGCATCGGCCTTAATAAACTTCAGAGCATTTGTGCAGGAGGGGAGCCTTTCAAAGATTATGAATTTGACAAGACATTAGCAAATGTTCAGAATTTATTATATCAGAAATTCACCTGGGAAGGACTCCGTGACAGATGTGCCATGGTTTTAGTATCATAGGTGCTGCACATGAGAGGAATCATACCATGAAGAGAACCAGTGATCACTGACACGTGTCCGCCTTTAGCCAATGTTAAAATCTTACCAGACATCAGAACATTCATATTGTGAAGAAAAATTTAAACCAGATACAAATACATAAGTTATGAGAACATATTTGTTAAACTTTTATGAAGATCAACACGAGCAAATCTGTGTGGCCAAAGAGCAAGTTGTTTTATTTCACAGTAATTGATAAATGTCTGGAATTTAGCAAGTCTTAGCAGCTGATGATTGAGTTTTCAACATGAGGCAGAGAAACCTCTATTGGCATTGCTTGAACCCAGCCCTCTCCTGGAATAGCATGAAATCAACATAGTGCTGGGTCACTGTGATGGCAGGTGGGTATTATTCATAACCCACTTCCTTCTACTGCTGTAACATTTGAAAATGCAGTATTTTCATGTAAGTTAATTAATGGATGGATCTAAAAATCAACCATTTTCTGAAAGGAGGTAGCTTATTTTTATCCAGAGTTGATGAATAATTAGATTGAGTCTCAGACTCTGTTTCTGCACTGCCCGATGTGGTAGCTGTGTGCAACTGCTGAATACTTGAATGTAGCTAGTCTGAATTGATGTTTTGTAAGTGTAAAAATACAACTGGATTTCAGAGATTTAGTATGAAAAAGAATGTAAAATCTCATCAGTAATTTGTTATGATTTTGTTTTTGGCATGCTAGGTTAAAGAAAATATATCATTAAAATTGAATTCACCTGTTTATTTTTACACTTTTTTAAAGTGACCGCTAGAAATTTTAAAACAACATATGTAGCTTGCATTATATTTCTACTGGACAGCTGTGCTCTATAGAAAGTAATTATCTGAGAGACTGCTTGACTCAGAAGAACCAAACCTTTGGAGGAGTTGAAAGGTTTATTTTCACCAGGAAAAACCTGGATTCTTGTTATAATTCATTACAGAGGTTTTATTTCTCATGCTTTAATAGATTTCACTCCTATTACATATTTGTGCTAATTATACATTAATTGTATAGAGGATGCTGAAAGGAGTCACAGAACTCCACTGGGAATAGGTAGAGTGTATACAGCAGCAGTAGGAACATGGTACTCATTGAAGGGCTTTGGACACCTCAGGCATAGGCCTCGTGGCCTTGGGTGCTCCCAGCCATCACCGGCCACGTGTGCAGCACCCAGGTGTGAGGAGGGCTAAGGCCTCCTTGTGGTGGGATCTGTGAGATGGGCACAGAGGCACGTTCCATCTCCGTAGCCAGCCTTGCCCTGTGTAACTGCCCAAGTGCCACCAAGATCAGGTGCAAGTTGGAAATCCAGTTATAATTACTAAACAGTGGTGCGGGCTAGTGGTGTCCTGCCCCAAAATCAGTAGCCCATGGTCTCAAACCTCACTTATCTTGGCCGTAGCTGAGTGTCAGTATCATGCTTCAGGCAGCTCTGGAGATAAGTGTGGGGTCAGTGCAGAAGAGCCAAGATTAACCCGTGGTGGACAATACTGAATAAGATTTGTCATCTAGAAACATTGTAGTGACACTTCAGAATAATAAGGGTATAGAGAAGATCCAGATTCTACCAGAGAAGTCTCCTACTCAGGGAAAAGAACATTTACATCAGACTTTAATCTGCGATGCCAGATGCAGGATAACATTGGAGCAGTGTCCTCAGAGGCTCTGGGGAACAGCTTGTACCTCTGGAGTCTATACCAAGTACAGTATCAATCATAAAAACATGGAGTGAAGGTATCTGTAGAGAAATAAGGAGGTAGGAAGTTCATACCATGGGCTCTCTTTGAAAACACAGCTAGATGACATCACAGAGCATGAAGAAGTGTGGACCCAGAGGGAAGCACTGTAGTGGGGTGCGAGAGGCTGGCTCCCTTGCTGGCCTCAAACGTCTTCAGAGGCTCTTAAAGCCGTGGCCGTGGTTTCATCCCACGCTCTTGCCTAGTCCACAACTGTACCCCGTTCTGACTTGTTTCATTTTCAATTTAAGACCTAATGCCGCCCAGCTGCATCTGTCCCTCTCTTCTCTGTCTTTGCCTTTCTTTCTCCAAAAGAACCATCAGCGCTTCAGAGGAAGGGTCTCCCCTTCTTTTAGTTAAGTAGGGCCCTTGGCATCATCTTTTACTCCTTTTGCTTATACTGTGCATCCAATGCATTAGCTAATCCTGTCCACGTTGTCCTCAGAGTGTACCTGGAATCCCCCACCTCCTAGGACCTCAGCTGCACACCTTTCTTGGAGCCACGTGGTCTCCTAACTGACATCACAACCCAGCAGCCAGAACGGTCCTGTTAACATGAGAGCCAGAGCACATCACTCCTCCACTCGGAACCTTCCAATGCCTTCCTCTCTATTTGGAGTGAATATTCAAGTCCTTCAGGAGCCCCTAGCCCGTTCTTCTCCCCGTCTTGCCCTGTGACCTTCCATCTTACTGGTCACCCACTTTTACGTTCTGCTTCCTGGACCTGTTTCTCTAATATGCTGGTCTTCTAATCAGTAATTTGCTCAAAACCCCCAGTAGCTCCCCATTTCTCTCAGAGAAAAGCCACATTCATTCCCCCAATGGCCCCCAAGGACCTACAGGACCTGGCTCCTGTTACCCATCCTGAGCTTCCAGCAAGCAGCACACGCTTGCTGATGCCTTTGTTTTAGCCCAGTGATACCCACTTCAGACTTGTGATCTACACAACTGGCAAGTCACACATTTGTGTTATTCTGAGCCCCTGAGTTTGTGGTCATTTGTTACAGTAGCAATGAGAAACTAAGAGTGACTGTAGATTGTCGAGACAGAAGTGCACGCTTTGTCTTGAGGACTGTTAGGTGGGCCCCTCGTCTGCTGTTGAACCAAGAGCAGGAGATGGTGCCCTGGCTGTCGGAGAGCAGGACTGGATTTCCGCATCTTGTTTTGGTAACTGAATGATGCTAGGCTCCTACCTCTACAGGTGCGATCAGAGAAGAATGGTGGGAACCCATTGATTCCCAAATGTAAAGAGTATCTGAAAGAGAGCTCACTGAGAAGAAGCAGCCCTGGACAGGATAAGAGACAAGTCAGTTCTTAGGAGGGAGTGAAGAGGTGAACAGTGTTCAGAGCAATACGTGTGACCTCAGATACCTGCTCTTGTGATAAATGGAGAAACGTTGCAAACTGCCTGTGAGGAGATAGCTAACAATATGAAATGTCCATTATCATCTTGTCCCCTGCCTTACCTTCCGCACGGATGACTTACTCTCCCGCATGCATTCATTATCACGTCCTCTTCCTGCTCAGCTCTAAGACCTGTCAGGGTCACGATCGCATCTCATCGTCATTGGGTCACTAGCACCAGGCATGCAGCGGGCCTTTAGGTGGCTGCTGAGCAGTTGAGGGGTGCACATTCACGAGTGAACGGACATGAAGGACGCGGCCGTACGAGTGCTCTCCACCGGGAGAAGGTCACTTCTGTTCAAAGCGCTGTCTAAAAGATAAGTGGCCAGGTTGAACCAAGCAAAGTCATAACAAGAACTTTCAGAAACAAACACAATTACAGCCTCATCTCACTAGTCAGCAATCAGGGAAACGTAAATTATAACAGCAACCCCCGCCCCCACCCCCACCCCATCCCCGTTTGGTGCATCACATGGATAAACATTGTAAGATGGATTTCATCCATTATTGGTATGAGATGAGGAACAGTCTGTCACATTATGTGTCAAGTGTAATCGGTATAGTTTTGTTGGTGCACAGTTTGGATGTACTTACCAAAATGTCATATTTTAAGTAGCTCTTGACCCAGCACGTCTGTTTCTAAGCAGTGCCTGTACGTATGTATGACGACAGCTAGAAGGATGCTCCTGGCAGGATTACTTGCATTTCCACCTCCCTTTCCCCCAAAACAAGGAAACAAAAAAGAAAATAACTATCTCCCAGTAGTAAAATGGCTGAATTGCTATGTTCCTGATGAAATACAAGCACGATGCAGGCACTGGCTTCTTTTATTTCCAAGTTTGAGAAGAGTCCTTTACTGTGAATATCTAACATGAGAATTTAATCAGGAAAAGTGTAATTTCTAAGGCCTGGGCTGTGATATAAATGAATAAAAGGAGTTTTCAGAGTAGCTAAGTGTTGCTTTGTGTATTGTAGGACTAGGTTGTCATGAACCTTTAAAGCCAGGAGGAGAAATTTAAGTTTAATTTGGATACCATCAGTGGCATATTATGAACCCATGTCCTCTTAGCTCCCTAGAGACAGTCCCTTTTCTAAATGTACATATTCCGGAAATAATATACACATATACTAATGTGTGTGTGTGTGTGTGTGTGTGTGTTATATGGAAGTGGTAATGTTTCCATATGGTAGCGTTGAGTTTGCATTTCTCACTAAAAATTTAGTTCTCAAAGTTATTTGTTCAGTTATTCAGAACCAAATAGTTGGTTCTCAAAATTCTCAGTACTTTTTACTGAGTACTTACGTACATTTAGCATCAAATATTTAAGCACCTCGTCCACTCATAACCTTGGCTACTATCCAGACTAAGTCCCAAGTGGCATTTATGAGAGTATTAGAGAATGAGACTGGGACGGAACTCAGTATGGAAGCATCATGGAAAAGCAAGAAGTGAAATAAAAGGGAATGCCTGTGTTTATTGCTTAATTGTTTAGTGGAGAGTGAAATTGCAACCTGGTTTAGGTACCAGGTCCTACAGTTTGGGGACTCTGGTTACGCAAACCCAGACTTGAAATCATTCCAGTGTCTTCTGGCAGTGCGATCAAGTGAACTGACTAAAATTCTGTCTATTCCACAAGACTTCAAGGCTAGGAACCTGCCTTCCCCCTAATCATCACCATGTTTTTGGACTAAGCCCCTCTAATTGATACTGCTTCTCTGCAGGTGGGCTCCTGTGTGTACCCGTGAGTCAGAGGACGTGAGGGTCACCTGTGCTGTGCGAGGGGTCATCAGGGCAGGCACCCAGCGAAGATGGGGTTTCTCCCGGGGTGTTGATGGCAAATACAAGTATAAGGAATGGTTGTGCCCTGCCTTACACTCTACATCTGGGCGTGGAGGGGTAGACAGACCAAGACACAAAGATCTGGGGGTGATGTGGAATCGGAATCAAGGGGAGATGAGCAGGGTAACTAGAGCCTGTGTGCTCTCGGGAGTGAGCTGGCAGAGCGGGGGTGAGAGACAAAGGCGCTTTTGTGGGAGTTTGAAAGAGGCGCCAGCGCCTGTCCTTTGCAGCTCAGGGATTTGGATGTTGGCAAGGAGAAAGCTGCACAAGTCGCCTTTCAGAGAATTAGCAGAAAAGATGGCCCTTCCTGTAGGCAGATCCCGCACCCCAGAGCACAAGATTTGCAGGCGAGCTTGGGGCTGGATCTGGGCTCCCACCGTCCCCTGGCAGGATGCCCTTGGGTGGTGTTCAGCCTGCACTGTCACTCACGGCGGCCCTGTCAGAAATTCAGGCCTTGAATCCAGAAGCCAGAAAAAACGTTTTATGCTCATTCCAGGTACCACCCCAATCCACCACCACCACCACCACCCCCCCACCCCGTCCCCGAGTTCTGTAGGCTGCAGACATGCCTCCTGTCCCAGTAAGAGTTCATCTTCCTGAAGCTGTTGTCAGCTCTTCCAGCCGGGTTCTTTTTCATGCTTTCTCTCTGGTGCCACGTTTGCTCCCTCCCTCCATCCTTCCTCTGCCGCTCTCCTGGGCTCGATGCACACCTTGTCCTGGGGATTGTGGAGTCAGGAAGGGTGGTCGGCATGTGCAGGTACAGGAGTGCGGCACACGTCCTGCCTGTGGTGTGGACTCGCTGGGTCCTTGACAGTTTTTGAATATAGTACATGTTATTATTTATCTGTTCTTATGGGTAGTGCTGGGGACATCCTTAATTGTGTTATCAACAGCATTGTGCCATAGTAAATACTAGTGTGTGCAGAACTTTTAAGATGTGTCTTACATTGCAAGTTATGTGTTAGCTTCAGTTAATTGCTAGTCTTTAAAAACCAATGATGTTTTTCTCTAGTAGATAGTTCTGATTTTCCATGATAGACATTTTCATGTTAATCTCAGAATCATTAAAAAAAAACCTTATTAATGTCCTAAAGTATTGAGAAGATTGCAATGGATGGTGATTAGCACCCGCTCACGTTAAGGGTGGCAGATGGTCTCCATTGTATTCCCAAGGTGTCTTCCACGTGTGCTACCCATTTACAAACATAGACGCCTGACTTACACATCTCTGTGGGCACAGGGCAAGAATCAGTTCTAATAACACTTTCTTTTCCACAGCCCCAGGGTAAACGCCTTCTCTAGGGAGCCTTCCCTGATGCCCTCCTTCAAAGGTCACCTTCATCTCCTCTGAACTCATGGGGCACACGTGTTAGAAAAGTTAGGTTGGGGGCTATTGTGAATTGCTGCATGTTAACTTATAGAGAGCAAAGAGCAGGTGGCTAGGCCTAACTTTAAGTATCTTTTCATATGTCATCAGTACTATCAGAAACATGGCCTTAATTATATGTTCCTAAATGTGTGTTTTTTAAAAATGATATTAGGGTTGCAGCCTGTTCTCAACAATATCGTTGGTTCAGAAAGTATATAACCTTCCACAGGTCTCATTCTTAGGAAGCCACCTGAGGTGTGGCCGTGTGCTCTGATGAGTTGGGGTGACGCAGAGGTGGAGCTGCAGAAATCGATAAAGAAAGGGGAAGTGCCTCTTTTTGTGGTTTTTAAAAAACTTTTCTTTGCTCATAAAAATACTTTTTGTGAAAAAAGATTTCTAAGTAAAATTAAGTGATTTATTTAAATTGATATTCTTTTACCAAAGATTTCTGATAATTAACTAAAAGAAATGAACATTGCGTTAATTTTTAGCATGCAGTTTTTTGTTTATAACAGTCGTTTTTGTGGGGGGTATGTTTTAGGGCATCATTCAGAAGATAGTGGACAGTCACAAAGTAAAGCACGTGGCCTGCTATGGATTTCGCCTCAGTCACCTGCGGTCAGAGGAGGTTCACTGGCTCCATTTGGATATGGGTGTCTCCAATGTGAGGGAGAAGTATGAACTTGCACACCCACCAGAGGAGTGGAAGTAAGATTACAAACCTACTTTGGGGTGACGAACTTGATTTGTTTTGCATATTAGAGACACGCACAAGAGGATGATTATCTATGCTTAATTTTCACACTGATTGTCGTTGGGACTCCTGTATAAATAGAGTTGGCCGGTAATTATTAACTAGTGATCTCTTCTGCACTCCTGTGTAGTCTGTCTTGGGGCACCGCTGACCTGGACTTGCTGAGGCGTCTGACTGATCTCATGCTTTTGTGATGACCTGTCGCTCCTCCCACTTCTCTTGTCTGTGCTGCTCTGTCCAGCCTCTGCTCTGAGGAGGACTCAAGCCCTAGTCCTTTTACTTCCTGTTCTGCTGGCACCCTTCCGTGCAGCAGGGCTCCGTGTGCCTGGAGGAGACCACACGCAATTACTTTATTGATGGGCTGCAGAGCTCGCTTCATTGTGCCCAGTGCAGTAACCCACAGCCCACCGCAGACAGTCAGCGTCTCTTGGATGTTCACACGTAACATTGAAATTAGGAAGTAATCTCTTAGTGAGTCATACCGACCTTAATGAAACTAAAACCATTTAAGGTCAGTTAAAAGAACTCCCTATAAATTATCCTTTTCCTGGTTCTCTCCTAATAATTTTTTTCACGTTTAAGTAAACCAAGATGTTTGTAGGAAATTATACATCTAAAAACACGTTTGAGAGAAGTATAACTTATAGAACGGGGTTCTTCCACACTGGTTCCCGTTTTTATAGATAATGCTGCGGAAGTAAAGATCGTTGTAGAGTGAAGAGAGCATTCAAATGTCAGTAACTTTCAGTTCAAGGATCTAAGTTGAGAAGATTAGAAAGATTAAAAAGAAAAACAAACATGTTTAGGTGAGTAAATCTTTAGTTGAATAAAATCTTGACCCAATTACGGTTTATCAAAGAAATATTGTCGTATTTTCAAATTTAGCGAATAGCTGAAACCGAGCTAACAAAATAGTCCGTGAGAATATAGTTTGGTTGCTTTTCATCACTGGCTAGCAAAGATTTGACTTCCATCTATTTGGTCAATTAATTAAATAAGTGTTTAAAACCTAAGAATATCTAGAGGTTACTTGAAGATACCTCTAGGTGTTTTTAATCAGCACAACTTCATTACCTTCTGAATTCATGCAGACATGTCAGAGGCAGCCTTCATTATAGCAATAGTTTTAGTGCTCAGTAAAGTGTTGAATGTAGATCCCTGTGTATACAAGCTTTGCTTTTGTTCTTTTAAGCCAACTTATTTGACCTAATTTCAAGTAAAATTGAGTAGGCTGTTTTTTTAGTGGAGCCTGGATCCTCAAAAGTAAGGAAGATTTGGCTGACCCTCTTCAAATGAAGGGTGATGAAGATGCTACTGCTAATACTGATGAAGATGATGACATTGATGTATTGTCATCATCGAGTGGCTGTTAAGAGCCAGGCACTGTGCCAGCTGTGTGCTATTTATGATTTATTTATTTGTAATTTGTAAACTGTATATTTCGTTTACCCAAACCCTAGGAGGTAAAGACTCTTTATCCTTATCTTACAGATGAAAACAGAGGCACAACAAAATTGATTTAAGCTGCATTCACATAGATAGTTTGTGGCACAGTTTTGATTTGGATTTAGCTGTCTGACTTCACAGTATGGGTTTTTAAAATCAACATGCCTGTCCCAAGGGGAATAATGTGATCTTCAAAACTCCGAGAGTGTAGCTAGGCTTAGAAGATGAGTGAAGGTGCATGGATCGTCGGTAGAGGCGATGAGAGAAGAAAACGTGATCAGAGATACCACTGATACATGCGTGGTATCGTCCAGAGTGTGCGGGTTAATGCAGATTGCTCTAAAGTGCCAGTGGGGAACAGGAGGCTGTTAAGCAGCCAAGCAGATTTGAGAAAGAACAAAACAGAAGTTCTGGAAATCATTGGACAGATAAAGCAGCAGATTAGACATAGATGAAAACTCAGTAAACAAGAAGGTGGATCTGAGAAAATTTGCCCAAAACGTAGCACAGAGATGAACAGATGGAAATTATGAAAGCAGGTTTATGTAACATGGAGAATGAGAAGGTCAGCCCTTTTCTAACAGGAATTCTGAAGAAGAGAATAAGAAGAATGAGGAAGAGGAAATAATCTGAAGAGAAAATAGCTGAGAACTTTCTAGAATCAGTGAGTGATGTGCATCCTTAAATGCAGGATTAACAAAAAATCTCAAACAGGGCGAATAAAACTAAACGCATACTTCGACAAATTATAGTAAAATAGTGTTGTACAAAAGAAAAAGAGAGGATGTTAAAAGCAAGCAGAGGGCTTCCCTGGTGGCGCAGTGGTTGAGAGTCCGCCTGCCGATGCAGGGGACACGGGTTCGTGCCCCGCTCCGGGAAGATCCCACATGCCGCGGAGCGGCTGGGCCTGTGAGCCATGGCCGCTGAGCCTGCGCGTGTGGAGCCTGTGCTCTGCAACGGGAGAGGCCACAACAGTGAGAGGCCCGCGTACCGAAAAAAAAAAAAAAAAAAGCAAGCAGAGAAAAATTGAGACTTCTTACAGCATGATTGATGCCAAGACAATGGGGGGATTATACGTTCAAAGTGGTGGGAAAATATAACTGGCAGCCTGTATTTGTTTGCACAGTTAAATTCCCTCAAGAACAGATATCGGCTAAATATGAGGGTAACAGCTCAAACATTAGAAATATAACTTAAATACGAGGATAAAAGCTCAAACATTAGAAATATAACTTAAACCGTAGTTGGGTAAGTAGGTATTAGAGAAACGTAGGGATCAAAAAGAAGGAAAGAGATAGAGAAAAGGCACGGGAAACAGGGTAAATAGAAATCACGAATAAGATGCAGGTATACCAACGGTGAATGGTCAGAGGGTATTAGAGTGTGATTAAAAAGTAAATTCTAGCTCTCTGCTATTTATAGGCTGTATCCAAAACAGTGATGTTCAAACATTTTTCTTCGACTTACAGGAAGAAATGTGTTTTGCCTTGAGATTTAGTGCACGTATACCTGTTTGTGTATCTCAGAGCTATTTGTAAATAACGGACCTACATATTTCACAAAACATACTCAGCCTTATTATTTACACTAAAGTCTAAGGGTTTTCTCTTCAATGTCATTCTGTTTTGTTCTACTTAAGTAAAATAAATTAATAAATAGTAAAAAGAATTTTCCTACCTACTAATGAGTCCTGATTTTCAATTTGAATAACTCTCACATAAAACATGAGTACAAGTATACCAGACAAATAATAACCAGGAAAAAAAAAAGATGAGTATTATGCTATTAGTATCCTGTGCAAAAAATTTTCAGGCAAACAAGAATTATTATGGATGTAGAGGGCAACTACATAACAATAAAAGGCTCATTTCACCAAGAATTTAATAAGTATAGAAATAGATATAACTCTTAAACTTATAAATTCCTAGACATTCCTCAAAATGTAAAAAGCAAAACTAGTATTAAAGGAATAAAACTTACCTCTCCTAATAATTAAAAGGAAGAGCGCAAACAATAGTAAGTAAACACTAGTTTTAAAATTATGTATCTATTTTTTCTAATGTAGAACTATAGGATCCTGCACGTAACAGTATATTGAGCAATTTAAAAACACATCTCTACATAATTTACGGTTCGGGCTTCCCTGGTGGCGCAGTGGTTCAGAATCCGCCTGCCAGTGCAGGGGACACTGGTTCGAGCCCTGGTCCGGAAAGATCCCACATGCCGCGGAGCAGCTAAGCCCGTGTGCTGCAACTACTGAGCCTGTGCTCTAGAGCCCGCGAGCCACAACTACTGATCCCACATGCCACAACTGCTGAGCCTGCACACATGGAGCCTGTGCTTCACAACAAGAGAAGCCACCACAAGGAGAAGCCCGTGCGCCGCAACAAAGAGTAGCCCCCGCTCGCTGCAACCAGAGAAAAGCCCACGCGCAGCAACAAAGACCCAACGCAGCCAGAAACAATAAATAAAATAATAAAATAAATAAATTTATTTTAAAAAAATAATAATAATTTATGGTTCAAAGGAAAAGGCCCAGCCTGCTGAGGGCCTGGCTTTGACGGGGTCTGTCCCTTCGCCGTCCAGTCCACTCTCTGCAGTAGCTCACGGCCGCAGTCACTTCCTCCTGTCTAAATACAGCTGGCCCTCAGCATCCACAGGTTCCCTGGTTCCGCAGCCGTGGATTCAACCAACCGCTGATACAAAATTCTGGTGGGGGGGGGAACTTCCAGAAAGTTCCAAAAAGCAAAACTTGAATTTGCTGTGCCAGCATCTATTTACATAACACTTACATTGTATAAGGTACTATTATAAGTAATCTAGCGATGCTTTCAAGTATACAAGAGGGTGTGTGCCTCTTACATACGCAGGCTGTGCCAGTTTACATGAGCATATGAGGATTTGGGTGTCTGCGGGGGATCCTGGAAAAATTCCCCTGTGGATACTGAGTGTACTTCCTTCATTTAGCCTCTTGTATACCAGACTCTTCTGGTGAAGGTTTTCCTCCTCTTTTACTGACCATCACGGTCTGTCTTCTCCTGCTTAGCCTTGACGTTTGGGGCTGCTCCAGTGACCTCTCTTCCTCTTTCTGCCCACCTTAGACCTGCCTTTGGCATTAAATTCACTCTTTATTGGATAAATGCAGGAAACCAATGGACAGGTTATTGCAGTAACCCAGGAAAAAGTCACAGAAGACGATGGCTGTGGGGAGTAGTACTTGAAGGAATGAGAAGCAGCTGTACCGAGATATGTTTAAGGTAGAGCTCACCGAATTTGCTAACAAATCTTTTAAACTGTAAACATCCGAGGAAATGTATAGGTCGTCCCTGCTCAGAAACTCCCGGGAGCCCCCCGTCACCCCGGGAGCCCTCCATCACCCCTGGAGCCCCCATCACCCCGGGAGCCCCCCATCAGCCCGGGAGCCCCCTGTCACCCCTGTCAGCCTGGGAGCCCCCCCGTCAGCCCCCCCATCACCCCTGGAGCCCCCTGTCACCCCGGGAGCCCCCTGTCACCCCTGGAGCCCCCCGTCAGCCCGGGAGCCCCCCGTCACCCCTGGAGCCCCCCGTCAGCCCGGGAGCCCCCCGTCACCCCTGGAGCCCCCC